>NW_024104928.1:114875-155093 GCF_003945595.2 Pipra filicauda
CCCAAATCCAGGTGGCAGGTCCCTGATTTTGGTACCCAAATCCCGGTGGCAGGTCCCTGATTCTGGTGTCCAAATCCAGGTGACAGATCCCTGATTTTCGTGCCCAAATCTTGGTGGCAGATCCCTGATCCTGGTGCCCAAATCCAGGTGGCAGGTCCCTAATTTTGGTGCCTGAATTCCACTAGCAGTTCCACAAGTCTGATGCCCAAATCCTGGTGGCAGATTCCTGATTTTGGTGCCCCAATCCAGGTAGCAGGTCTCTGATTCTGGTGCCCAAATCCTGATAGCAGGTCCCTGATTCTTGTTCCCAAATCCCAATGGCAGATCCCTGATTCTGGTGCCCAAATAACAATGACAGGTCCCTGATTCTTGTTCCCATATGCCAGTGTCAGATCCCTGATTTTGGTGCCCAAATCCTGGTGGCAGGTCCCTGATTTTAGTGCCTAAATCCCAGTGACAGTTCCTCAAGTCTCGTGCCCAAATCCCAGTGTCAGATCCCTGATCCTGGTTCCCAAATCCCAGTGGCAGTTCCCTGATTTTGGTGCCCAAATCTCGGTGGCAGGTCCCGAGTTTCGGTGTCTAAATCCCAGTGGCAGATCTCTGATTCTGGTGTCCAGATCCTGGTGGTAGATCCCTGATTCTGGTGTCCAAATCCAGGTGGCAGATCCCTGATTCTGGTGCCCAAATCCAAGTGGCAGATCCCTGATTTTGGTGCCCAAATCTTGGTGGCAGATCCCTGATTCTGGTGTCCAAATCCTGATGGCAGGTCCCCAGTTCTTGTGCCCAAATCCAGGTGCCAGGTCCCTGATTCTGCTGCCCTTTCCATCCTCTCCCTTGGGCAGAGACCCCAATGTCACTGGTTTCTTCTGTACTGATGCTGGATCCATCTTTGGGCAGGTTCCTGGGAGATGAGTCTCCTCCACACCTGGAATTCTGGAGGCAGTTTTGGGCCTCTCACAAGAAGGACATTGAGGGGCTGGAGCGTGTCCAGGGAGGGGAAGGGAGCTGGGAAGGGGCTGGAGCAGCAGGAGCAGCTGAGGGAGCTGGGGGGGCTCATCCTGGAGAAAAGGAGGCTCAGGGGGGACCTTCTGGCTCTGCAACTCCCTGACAGGAGGGGGAAGCCAGGGGGGAAGTCGGGCTCTGCTCCCAGGGAACAAGGGACAGGAGGAGAGGGAACGGCCTCCAGCTGTGCCAGAGGAGGTTTAGGTTGGAAATAGGGAAAATTCCTTCCTGGGAAGGGTTGTCCATCCCTGGCCCAGCTGCCCAGGGCAGTGGTGGATCCCCATCCCTGGAGGGATTTCAAATCCCTGTGGATGTGGCACTTGGGGACATGGTCAGGGGTGGCCTTGGCAGTGCTGGGGAATGATCAGACTTGATGATCTTAAAGGTCTTTTCCAACCTGATTTTCCTGGGAGGCTGGTTTAGGAATCAGGGGGAGAGAACCCCTTGGGGGGAAAAAAAGCCCCTTTTGCTCCAAATGTTCCCTTGGAGCTGCAGCAGGAGCAGTTCTTGGATCCCCTCCGCTCCCCCTACTCTGGCTGCTGGGGCGAGGACCAAACCCACAACAAGGAAATGATGGGAAGCACAAACCCATCATCACCCACCCTTCCCAAATCGCCATCTCCTGTTGTGTTCCTTGAACCATCCCCTCTGCCCAGGGTTTATTCCTATTTTCTATTCGTCCCCACCGATGGGACACTGTCTGGTGGTTTCCTCCTTCACCCCGAGCACCTCAAAGGCCTCCAGATGCTGCTGCCGCCTCAGCCCCTGCCCCTAATGAACATTAAAGAGGTCTATAATTAGCAAGGCCACATGTTTCCAGCCTTGGAAGCAGCACAAGGTCATCGATCCAGCGCCGGAGCGCGGGGACCACCCGCATCCCGCAGGTGTTCGGAGCCCTGGAACCAGCAGCCCCAACCTTTTTTTTGTTTCCTAGGGAAGCAACACAAAGGGAAGCAGTCCCAGGTCTGAGCCTGCCCCTCCTGCAAAGCCAGGCCGGGGCAGCGCAGCGTGGTTTGTGTTTACAGTGGAGCTTAAAGAAATAAGCATCGGTTACATAGGGGGGAAAAATGAGACCGCGGTCGGATTGGACCCCGGGGCAAGGCTGGCCGGGAACAATGGATCTGCTAAACAAAACCCCGGAGCTCAGGAGGAAGTTATCATGGAAAGCAGGGATATATTAGTTCAGTTCTGAGTGTTGGGTTTTATTTAAAAAAAAAAAAAAAAAAAAAAAAAGGAAGGTATTTCAAGCACTTGAACTCGAGTGTATCTGTTTCGCCGCCCAGACGTTCTCCCCTCGCGCGGCCGAGTGACCCCTGCGGTTGGAAGCGCGGCTGGAAGCGCGGCAGGAATTGCGGATGCCGAGCTCTCCCGTTCCCTCCGTGTCAGCTGGGAGGTGAAGAGGCGGCTGCCTCTGCCTCCCGTCACGGCTGCGGCTTGGAAAGCTCCGGGAACGCGGCGACGGGCGGCGGGGAAAGGGCAGCCAGAGTTTAGGAGGCCGCGGCCCCAGGAAGGTTTCCTGCTGGGCGAAGGGACCCACGGAATTGGTGGAGCGCCTTGTTGTTCGGTGTTTTTGCTTTTGCTTTGGTCACAGAGTCACAGAATGTGCTGAGCTGGAAGGGACCCACAGGGATCACCCAGTCCAACTCCTGGCCCTGCACAGGCCCAGCCCCAAGAGTCCCCCCCTGTGCCCCAGAGGATCAGCCAAACCCTCCTGGAGCTCTGGCAGCCTTGGGGCTGTGCCCACTGCCCTGGGGAGCCTGGGCAGTGCCCAACCACCCTCTGGGGGAAGAACCTTTGCCTGAGATCCAACCTGAGCCTGCCTTGGCACAGCTCCAGCCCTTCCCTGGGTGCTGTCCCTGGTCCCCCCAGAGCAGAGCTCAGTCCCTGCCCCTCCTCTGCTCCTCCTGAGGATGTTGAAGACCCCAATGAGGTCTCCCCTCAGTCTCCTCTGCTCCAGCTGAACACACCAAGTGCCCTCAGCTGGTTCTTTGAGCAGCAAAGCCCTGTAATGATTCCATGGGTTATCCCTGCTCGTGGTGGGCACTGGGAGCCACTTGCTCCTGCTGCAGAGCCCAGACACAACTCATTGCATTGAACAGCACAGGAGCTGCTCTATCTCCCTCCTGTTCCTGCTAATCCATGGGTGGGAACCAAACCCACAGCAAGTCATCTCTGTGGGGACCAGGGACAGGACTCAGGGAATGGCTGGAGCTGTGCCAGGGCAGGGTTAGGGTGGATTTTAGGGAAAGGTTCTTCCCCCAGAGGCTGGTTGGGCACTGCCCAGGCTCCCCAGGGCAGTGGGCACAACCCCAAGGCTGCCAGAGCTCCAGGAGGGTTTGGCTGATCCTCTGGGGCACAGGGGGGGACTCTTGGGGCTGGGCCTGTGCAGGGCTGAGGGTTGGGCTGGATGGTCCTTGGGAGTCCCTTCCAACTCAACATATCCCGGGATTCTGAAGTCAATGATGGGAAGCACAAAACCAGAGAAACGAGATCAGTGCCCGCCCCTCCTCTTTCCCTCATGGGGACGTCAGAGACCCCAGTGGGTGTCCCCTCAGTCTCCTCCAGGATGAACAGACCAAGTGGTGCCCCAATCACCCACCCTTCCCAAACCCCCATCTCCAATCTCGTTCCTCGACCCACCCAAGGTGTCCCTGCTCCTCCACCTCCCGGCCACTCCGGCGCGCGTTTCCCGGCGCTTCCATCGCTCCCCCTGCCCGAGGAGGAGCGGGAGGAAGCCCTGATAATGCTCATTAAATTTATAGCCACGTCGTGCTGCAATGTTTAATCAAGGTTACGTGACTGCGCTGCCGCGCCGGGGACAAGTTCAATGCAAGGTGAATCTTGTCTGAGATAATCTGAAAGTTCATCCGGAGGTGAAGGCAGCGGCAGCTTCTCAGAGCCCGCCCGGGGTGAGCAAGAGGTCAACTCCTCTTGCTTTTTCTTTTTTTTTTTTCTTTTTATTTTATTTTTTTTTCTTTTAGCCCCCTTGTTTTAACGTGTAAACAAAAGAAAAACGCGACCTCGGCGCGTCAGCTGAGCAACAGGAAGGAGCGGCGCGGTGGTGACGGTGGTTTGGTGCCCGTGGGGGCTCGGGGAAGGTGATGCCGGCGCTCTGGGGACGTCGGGAGAGGTTGAAAGTCAGATATCCCGGCTTTTTTTTGGGAAGGAGGGGATCCTGGTTGCTGAGCAGGGTCACCCATCCCTGCTCCTCGTGCTGGTGGGAGACCCTCCGACCCCTCGCCGGGGTGTCCGGGTGTCACGTCCCGTTGCTGGTGGCACCAAATGGGCTGGGCCTGTTTATAAACTGGGCAGACCCCAAGCCCTGCAGGTCCCTTGAACTACCAGAGGATGAGGAGCATCAACCTCTCCCGTCCCCAAAGCTTTCTGGCTACTCTGTCTGTTTTCCCCTGGAAAAGGGGCATCAAAGCGATTCTTTTCCCCCTTTGGTACAATCAGATGGATGTTGGACGTGGTTTTGTTTGCAGAACTGTTGCTTTTCTCCCCTCTCAACCTCCTTTCCCGGGTTTAGGGGGTTTTGTGGGGGTTTTGTGCTCGTGTTTAACTCTTCCCTTACCAAAGGATCCTGATATTTGGATCTCCCATGGAGTTTCTTAGCGTTTTCTTTGGAAAAGCTTTCTCCTTTCTGATTTTGAAGCGTGGGTCGGGCAGGGTGAGTCAAATAAATCCAGGAGGCTGTACACACCTGGAATACAGCAGTGGGAAGGAATTCCCATATCCATGGGATACCTGAACACAGAGCCACCACCTCCCAGCCACGGAGCTGGGCGGTCTTTTACCTTCCCCAAACCCACCTTTTCCTGCCTGAAACACCTTCAAAAATGCTTCTAACAATAATTTTCTCCGAGCTGAGAGTTTTCCAAGCATCACATCCCAATATTGAGCCCCCCCGTAACACTGGATGTTGACCTTGGAGAATTCAGCCAGCTCCATCCTTGCTGGGAACAGGGATGGATGCAGCTCTTGGATGTGTCTGAGCCCGGAGCAGCTACTGGGGAGATGCTTCTAAAGGAGACATCATTTCTTTGGGAATGAATCCCCCTTTTGTGACGGCTAAATGGAAAAGCAAAGTGTTATTCAATAGCAGTCCCTCTGGAACGCTCTTCCGAGGCTCTTTCATTTCTCTTGGCTCCTGCCCAGTATTGTCCTCGTGTCCTACCCGGATCGTAGGGTCTGGAGGGTGGAAATACTCCCTGCAAACTTGTGAACCTGCCCAGAGAATCTGATGAGTCCAAAAGAATTATTTTAAGGAGTGTAAATTGGCTACCGAACCCAGCAGGGGCAGAGTTTCCTTTTGTTCTCGTGGCCATTCATAAAATCCCCTCCCGGCCGGGTGGTTATCGCTGGAAACGCCGGATTTTATCCCGAAACGCTGAAATCCCACTGGGTTTGCACCAAATCATTTTCATGCCTCGTTTTTGTCGGTTTGTTTTGTTTGTTTGTTTGTTTGTGTCCCCCCCCCCACCACCAAGTTCTTTGCCACCAGCAGAGAAACTTGGGATTTCCCTAGAATTTGGTTTAGCTTTCCCCCTTCCGGGCAAATATCCAGGGAATGAGTAAAAGCCACGGTCCTGCAGCGGCAAAACCAGCGGGACGTGAACGGAGCTGGTGGGGACTTTCCAGCCACCTCAAGGACTGTCACCCCAACAGGATGTGCTGCTCCTCAGCTCGTGTTTTGCAGCACTTCTCTCAAAGCCCAACAACCTTTCGAGGCTCCTTCGTGTGGTTTCGTGTGGCGGGGTGGGAGGAGAAGGCGGATCCCTCAATTTAACCCAAAAGAAAGGGTTGTTTTTTTTGTGAGTTTACAACCAGAAAGGTTTTGAAGGTAGAATTGTGTTGGGGGTTTTTAACAAGACCCTCGGAATAAACACCTTCTGAAAGAGCGGGAAGGACGCCCCGTGTAATTCCAGCGGTGCTTCAAAGCAGGTGGAAAGCCAGAGGTTTTTCCTCCTCATAAACCGTGAACACTTGCAGATGGAAAACCAGGAGAGATCTCTCTGTGCACACAACGCAGGCAGAGAGATTTCTGGAGCCCTTCCCGCTGGAAATCTGATGTCAGGAATACAAAAACCTATAAACAGGCAATAATATGAATCTGAAAATAATCCAGACTGGACAGATTAGGGCTTTGTTGGTCTCAAACCTCTCTCTGTTACATACTGTCCTGTCTGCCATAAATCCTTCCAGATTCCTCTCGTGTTTTTTTTCCAAGAACTGTTTGACTTTTGCAGATATAAAGAGAGAAAAAAAAAAAAAAGCTTAAATTGCTGCCTTAGCTTGTAAAAGCAGTCAAGTTAAATGAGGAACTTGGATTGGGTTCTTCTCTGAGCCCTCCTACGTGAGTGTTCAGGAGAAAGGACATCTCTGGGTGGGACATATTCCCAGGAGCCACTGGGAGGGTTGGAGCTCCAAGCAGAACTCCCTGATCTGTAGGAAATCCAGGAAATCCAGGGCTGGTGAGCACCTGAAATCCAATTAAACCTTCCCTGTGCTCCATGTGTGGATCCCTTGAGTTGAACATTCTCCAGGCTGGGCATCATCAGTCTACTGCTCCCACCCCCTCGTGCAAAGGACGCTCAAACACGGAGCAAATCTTCATTTCCAGGGAAATTGGTGACAAATCTGCTCCTGTTTTCACTTAGGCCACAATTTTGCCCTCCGTGTCTTTCACAATTAAAGGAACCAACATGATGTTCCAATTCCCGGTGCCTTTTCTTCTGGGCACCACTATTGTCCAAACCCACATCTCCCCGTGGCTTCCAATATTTCTTTCTCTTTCAGTATTCCTTTCCCACGAGGAATAATTGAAACCTCACCAAAATAAATGAGTTTGGATGGCCTCGTCTGTGGCTGCTGCTGTTGGAAGCCCTGGGCTTTTGTGCTCCGGAACAATTCCCAGCTGGCTTCTGGTAGGGGCTGCTCAGCCAGCGGTGGGATGGGTTGTGGGCAAGCTTAGGCATGGGCAAAACGGGAATTCCCTCTGGTTTTCCGTAGTTTTTGGTCTTTTATGGAAGTACCCAGCAGGATCGGGTCATACCTGGCTGGTTTCTGGTCCCACTGGGAGCATCCTGTCCCTTCCTATGGGTGGAACAGTGGTGGGACTCAAGTGCTGATTTACTCTGAGCCTCTTGTTGTCACCTTTAGGGAAGGAGTTGTGGTGCTAAGTCAGTGAAATGAGCTTTTTGAAGGCAAGATCTCCATAGGTTTGTGAGCTCATGGTGTGATCTCTTACCAGCACTGCCCATTTGTGGAAGGTGTCGGGTCAGAGGCCGTTCATTCCATGTGCTGCCACAAAGGCTGTGGAAAAAGAGCATCAGGCTCCGAGGTTGTGAGGATTAGAAGGGATAATGAAGCTTTTGAGAGCTGTTTGTCAGCTTGGTTCTGAAAATACTCCCTCCTTCTCCCCTCGGAAAGCAGGAGCGGTCGCTCATGGGTGACCCTGAGCAGGTTTCAGGGCAGGAGTGCTCCTTCCAGCTGGGAAAACACCAAGCCTGACTTAGTTAACACTTTTCCGTGCCCTGTCATCCAGGGGACATAAAACTCCTCCTGAAGGCTTGGCTGTAACCATGTGGCATCACTGGCCCTTCCATGTGGATCCGAGTCTCCCAAAAACCCGCCGTAAGGAAAACCTCACGCACCACCTGCTCCCAGGCTGGGTGTGCTTGGAGGAACAAGGACTGAAAGGGTGATAAACAGCTGCAGGGACACAAGAATTCCCTAATTTAGGCCTTTATTGAAGGGAAGGTTTAGTTCTGTGTGGAATGTTTCCCACCAGCCCTCTCACCACCTCATTACTGGGACGGTCTTGGCAGAGGAAAGTCCTCAGTCCACCTTGGTGCTCACTCTTGTCACTGGGAATAAATATTGTGGTAATATTTATAATAATATTATATATATATTATAATAATACAAAGGGGAAGGGCTGTTTATTTCTGGGATGGAATCGCAGAACCATGGAACAACCAGGTTAGGAAAGGACCTTGAGAGATCATTTTGGTGGGAAAGGAAGCCTGGATGAGGTGATCCAGCACCCTCTCCCATTGCACCTTGAAGTCCTCCAGCAGTGGGGACCCCACCACATCCCCAGGGAAGTTGTTCCAGTGAAAGATTGTTCTCACCTTAAGGAATTTCTTCCTTATATTGAAACAAAACCTCCCCTGTTGTAACTTGGAGGCTTTATGTGTCTTCTCCTTGTGAAGAGAGATCCTTCCTCCTCCTCCTTCTTGTAGCCACCCTTTAAGGACTGCAACATTGTGATGAGGGAATGTCTCTTATGGAACCAAATCCCTTCCAAGGAAGTCACAGCCCCATCCCTGGAAGTGTCCAAGGCCAGGTTGGATGGGACTTGGAGAGACCTGGTCTAGTGGAAGGTGTCCTTGCCCATGGCAGAGGGTAGAACTGGATGGGCTTTAAGGTCCTGTCTAACCCAAACCATTCTGGGATTCTGGGATTCCATAAATATTTGACCTTCATGTTTTAGGCTTGAGGAGGAGAGGAGAGATCCTTTGGGCTGAGAGGATCCCAGATCCAGAGTTATCCCTGCAGCATCATCCTGACTTCTCTGAGATAGGACAAGAGATTTTTTGGGGGGGTTTATTTATCTTAGAAGACGTGGGTCTCCCTTTCCTGCCATCTTCTACCTTGAGCATCACTTCCCACGTTTCTTGAAGCCCACAGTGAGAAGTCTAATTTGTGGACTCCTCCATCCCTGGTAGTGTCCAAGGGTCTTAGAGAGACCTGGTCTAGTGGAAGGTGTCCCTGCCCATGGCAGGAGGTGGAACTGGATGTTCCTTAAGGTCCCTTCCAACCCAACCATTCTGTAATTCCATGGCTCTGTGACTCGGGGGCCAAGAGTGCCAGTGCTGGTGCTGGCTCAGATCTTGTTCCCAGGGCTCTGGCAGAGCTTGCAAACTGTGTTTTGAGTCAGTTGAGGGGTTCATATTCCATTATTCCTGGCTTGGCTGAAGGAGTTTCACCCAGCTCGGGGCTGTCCTGCCTTGCCTCCCATCTGGAGGGAGACACAAAGTCATGGCCTCGTCCCCGTTTGCCACCAGCAGTGAGGTTTTCAACCATCCTCTCCCCGTGCTTGGGGTGAGGGGCTTAAAAACAAGCCTCTGCTCGGAGGAAAAGAATGTTTTTGAACGTGATGTTGCGAGGGGAGTGAAAAGGAAGTGGGTTTTGAGGTAGAATTGACGGTTGGACTCGAGGACGTTAAAGGTCTTTTCCAATTTGAATGATTCTGTGGCAATGATGTTAAAGGTCTTTTCCAATTTGAATGATTCTGTGGCAA
Source organism: Pipra filicauda (assembly GCF_003945595.2). Taxonomy (NCBI): domain Eukaryota; kingdom Metazoa; phylum Chordata; class Aves; order Passeriformes; family Pipridae; genus Pipra; species Pipra filicauda. Next base: position 124,186 of record NW_024104928.1, read on the forward strand.
TGATGTTAAAGGTCTTTTCCAATTTAAATGATTCTGTGAGTCTGTGATTCCATGAAATGGGGAGAAAGTGCTTCTCAGCCCCTGCTTAGGAGAGCCTGGGGCAGGGCTGGCAACTGGTTCCCAGTTGAATTCTTTCTTTCTTTCCAGCATTTTCTTCTCTTGGATTCGACCATTTCAGTTTTCACCATTCGGGGAAAAGTTCACATATCCGTATAAAACCAATTTTAATTTCTTTTTTAATTTATTATTTTTAATTAATTTACCTCTCTTTTGGCATCACATTGAAACCACTCTCCGTTCCTCCATTTTTATAACCACGCACCTGAACCTCTCTCTTGTTCTCCACAAGCCCTGCAGCTTCCTGAGCTTATCCCCCTTCAGCATCATCGTGCTAAAAGCTCCTCTTTATTTTTTTCCCCTCCTCTTCTTTTCCCTTTCCCCCCAGTGTACGTGCTGTCGAGTTTGATTTATGGCCTTGAAAGGGAGACTCTCGTTTAAAGAATTAATGGTATTTGCATATTTTATTTGGAAACTCCCCCGGCAGACCCTCAGCAGCCCGGGCGGGTTTTTCCTTTCCCTTTTTTTTTTTTTTGTGTGTGTGTGTCTGGGCCGTTCAGATTTAGCAGCAGAGGTGAAAAGTTGAAACAGTAAAACCAATAAAACCACATTTATGTGACAGATAAATCGTTCCGAGGCAGCTCTCCCTGAGCCTTCGGGCTTCCTCCTCCCCAGCCCTCTCCCCTCCGGAGCACGACCCGGAGCGCCGGCGCTGCCCCCGGCAAAGGTGCCGGCCCTGGATATCCTCGGACCTGCTGAGCCGAAAAGATGGATGTGGGCAAACAGTTGGAAAATACACAGGCCATCCGTCACTGTCGGGAGCCAGCCGGGGGCAGTCGGGCTCTGAGGGAGCTCTGGGAAGGTCCAGCTTGAGGTGGGGGCGTTTGGAATCGTGGAATGGTTTAGGTTGGGAAAGAGCTCGAGGATCGTCGAGACCAACTGTTCTCCCAAGCGCTGCCAAGGCCACCACTGACCCATGTCCCCAAGTGCCACATCCACAGGGATTTTAAACCCCTCCAGGGATGGGGATCCACCACTGCCCTGGGCAGCCTGTTCCTGTGGAGAAATTTTCCTTAATATCCAATCTAAACCTGCCCTGGCACAGCTGGAGGCCGTTCCCTCTCCTCCTGTCCCTTGTTCCCTGGGAGCAGAGCCCGACCCCCCCCGGCTCCCCTCTCCTGTCAGGGAGTTGCAGAGCCAGAAGGTCCCCCCTGAGCCTCCTTTTCTCCAGGCTGAGCCCCCCCAGCTCCCTCAGCTGCTCCTGCTGCTCCAGCCCCTTCCCAGCTCCGTTCCCTTCCCTGCACACGCTCCAGCCCCTCCATGTCCTTCTTGTGAGGGGCCCAAAACTGCCTCCAGAATTCAAGGTGGGGTCTCACCAGTGTCAGCACCGGGACAGGCACTGCCCTGGTCCTGCTGCCACACAGGGCTGCTACAATCCAGGTGCCCTTTGCCTTCTTGGCCACTTGGGCTCATGTTCAGCCACAGTTGACCAGCACCTCCACGGAATTGGAGTGTCTCTGTCAGTTTGAAGCCATTCCCTGTGTCCTGTCCCTTCATCCCTTGTCCCCAGTCCCTCTCCAGCTCTCCTGGAGCCCCTTCAGGCCTGGCAAGGGGCTCTCAGCTCTCCCTGGAGCCTTCTCTTCTCCAGGGGAACCCCCCAGCTCTCCCAGCCTGGCTCCAGAGCAGAGGGGCTCCAGCCCTGGCAGCATCTCCGGGGCCTCCTCTGAGCTCCCGAGCCTCCGCCGCTTCCCTGTTTATAACAACTCCCAACATTTTAATTCCACCTTCTCCCAACCGCTTTCTACCCCTCACCTTTTCATTTCCCTGCTCCTTTCACCCTGTCCCCCCCGGCCCTTTATTCCTGTTCCCCACGAAGGGCTACCTGGCCCCTCGGGCGCTCCGACCATGCGCTTTTCCGCGGCGATAAACTCGATAAACTCGTCCTGCTTTGTTCGGGATTTGCCCGAGGCACGTTCGGCCTCCCCGGGCCACCAGCGAGAGGCCTTTGGTGCGTTGTGGGGGTTCCCATTTAGCCTCTACAACCGTCGCAACTTCTCCCAGCGGCCGACAAACCCCACACGGGAGGGCCTTGGCCCCGCCGCTCCCGCCTGAAAGGAGCCCGTGAAATCATCCTGGAGGTTGTCTCTTGGAGGTGCCAACCGTTGGAAAAACCTCCTGCCAACGATGTTCAGCTCGGCTTTGGAGTTGACACAATGGCCCCGGCGCACAAAGCCGAGCGGGACCGCGGGCTGGAAAAGGCCTCTTAGGTCCCGGCTAATCCGTCCCCCCCGCCAGCCCGCGGGATTGTTCCCGACGGCTTGTTTTTCTTTGCCCTGACCTACATAGTCAAAGAGAATCTTGTTGCACATTTTTGTTTTGTATCTCGAGGTCTCGGAGGAGCTAAATCCCCTTCTTGGCGGGGCAGGGCGCGTTGTTAAACAGCGCCGGAGCCTCCAGGAAAACCATGGAGACGCGGGGACAATGGGCCCTCTATGGTTCCGGCTTCTCCCGGCTTCTCCCGGCTTCGGTGGTGGGCGCCGGGACGCGCCGAGGCGGGAGATGAAGACGTCCACGCGCTTGGCAGCCCGTCCCCAAATAGAGTGGTCACAGCTGCTCTCCAAGACGGAATGTTTGGGGAGGGGGGGAGATGCAGAAGGTCTTAATTAACCTGGTTTAGATGGTGGAGGTGAAGGCTGCGTCCCATGGATCCTCAGCAGTGTCCGTGTGGGTGGGTGGGAAAGCCACTGAGGGATGAGGGAAAGACACGGGAGTCTCTTCCCCAGATAGAGTGGTCACAGCTGCTCTCCCCAGATAGAGTGGTCACAGCTGCTCTCCAAGATGGAATGTTTGGGAAGGGAGGGGAATGAAGCTCTTAATTAACCTGGTTTGGATGGTGGAGGTGAAGGCTGCGTCCCATGGATCCTCAGCAGTGTCCGTGTGGGTGGGGAAGCAAATAGTGTGGTCACAGCTGCTCTCCAAAGTGGAATGTTTGGGACAGGGGAGGGGAATGAAGCTCTTAATTAACCTGATTTAGATGGTGGAGGTGAAGGATACATCCCATGGATCCTCGGCAGTGTCCGTGTGGATGGGTGGGAAAGGTGCTCTGAGGGGTGAGAGAAAGATGTGGGAATCTGTTCCTAGATCAAGTGGTCACAGCTGCCCTCCAAGGTGGAATGTTTGGGGAGGAGGGGGGGAATGAAGCTCTTAGTAAACCTGTTTTAATGGTGGAGGTGAAGGCTGCATCCCATGGATCCTCGGCAGTGTCCGTGTGGATGGATGTGAAAGGCAGTGCTCCAAGGGGTGAGGGAAAGATTTTGGAGTCTGTGCCCAGATAGAGTGGTCACAGCTGCTCTCCAAGGTGGAATGTTTGGGAAGGGAGGGGAATGAAGCTCTTAATTAACCTGGTTTAGATGGTGGAGGTGAAGGATACATCCCATGAATCCTCGGCCGTGTCCGTGTGGATGGGTGGGAAAGGCAGTGCTCCGAGGGGTGAGGGAAAGATGTGGGAGCTCCTGTCTGGGTTTTAAGGAAAATAAGGAAATGGGATGGTGTGGAAATTTAGGAAAGCTGGTCTGTAGTTTGCTCGTCCCCCACCTGACTCCTCTGGGAGCGCTGGGGCACTTGTGGAGGTGACCAGGTGGGAATTTTGGAGATCTGGAGCAGGGACTGTCATGGTTGGCATGTGGGACTCTTGGGGCTGGTCCTGTGCCAGGCTGGTTGGTGAAGATGAAGGATGCATCCCATGTGTCCAACTGTGTCCATGTGGGTGGGAAAGCCGGTGCTCTGAGGGATGAGGGAAAGATGTGGGAGTCTGTTCCTGCTCTCCAGGATGGAATGTTGCACATTCCCTGGGGAGGAGAGGGAGAATGAAGCTCTTAAACCTGTTGTAGATGGTGAAGGCTGCATCCCACGGATCCTCAGCTGTGGGTGTGGGTGGGAAAGCCACTGAGGGGTGAGGGAAAGACATGGGAGCTCCTGGTTGGGTTTTAAGGAAAAAAAAGGGTGGGAACAGAGCATTTAGGAAGCCTGGTCTGTAGTTTGCTTGTCCCTCACCTGACTCCTCTGGGAGCACTGGGGCACTTGTGGAGGTGACCAGGTGGGAATTTTGGAGGTCTGGAGCAGGGACTGTCATGGTTGGCACATGGGACTTTTGGGGCTGGTCCTGTGCAGGGCTGGTTGGACTCCGTGATCCTTGTGGGTCCCTTCCAACTCAGCATCTCCTGGGATTCTGTAATTAACCCTCTTTTCCTCCCCCCCGCTGTTGGACCCGGTGGTTTCTCTCACAAAAAGGGCTGGAAAGCACCTGGGACTCCCAGGCTCTGGGAGATGCATCCACCCAAAATAATCCCCGGAGCTCCTGAGCGGGTCCCACACCTCCCCAGGGAGTTCTGCTCCTTGGAGGCACTCCCAAAGCACTTGGAAAGTGTTGAGATGGAACAAGTGTGGTGGGAGATCCCGGGGGAATGGGTCAAACTGCACCAAGGGTTATTTGGGGACTGAAGAAATCTGTGGTGACTTTGACCCCAAAAGCGTCCTCCTGCCAGGGTTGGGAGTGTCAGGGCTCTGAGGTCCTTCCCCACCCACCTTCTCGGGATGTCTCAAACCTCAAATCCACTAATTCACCCCAAAAATAGAGATAACGCAGCAGGAGTGCACTATAAATTAACATAGTCATGCATAAATCAGCATTAAATATTCATAAAATAATAACACTTGATAATTAAACATTAGCAGAACCATAATAAACAAATTAATAAAGCCTTCAAGCCATTTTTGGTGGTGAACTCCACCTGTCCAGGACCTTTGCCAGCTTCCAGCTAAACCACCTGCTCCCTTTTCCAGCTTTTTTAAAATCTTTTATCCGTTGTTTTTGTTTTTTTTTTTCCTTTTCCAGCTCTTGGATCTGTTCATCCAGTGGGATTGGTCGACGTATTTGGCTGACTACGGGCAGCCCACGTGCAAGTACCTCCGTGTGAACCCCACGACTGCCCTGGTCCTGCTGGAAAAGTGAGTGTGGCTCCGGAATCCCGGGATAGTTTTCACCCCAGTCTTGCTTTGGCAGCTCATTCCATCCTGGTGGTGCTGGGATGGAGCAGCTCGGAGAGAGCAGGAGGCTCCCTGGGATCCAGGGAACAAAGATTCCCCCCCCCGGGTGGACAGTGGGAGCTCAAATAGGAAATTCCTGGTTTATCCCTCTGACCTGAATCCCGGTTTTTATCAAAATTCAAGGACTCGGCTGAGGGTCTGTGTTTTTATTTCACTCCTAAGCAGAGTTTTCATTGTCTTACAACAAAATTCCACTGTAAAGGTGGGATCTCAGGCCCCAGAATGATTTAAAATTTGCTGGTCTGCAGGCACGAGATATTCAATATACAATATATATCAATATTGTATTGTATGAATTATTATATAATACATATTTTTATATATATGTGTATATATATAAAAATATACATATATATGTATGTATAAAAAAAATAGACAAGGTATTCTTCCACTATCTAGTCTAAACCCATCCCAAATTTTGCAGTGTTTAAGAGGCATTTGGACAATGCCCTTGACAGCAGGATTCAGCTTCTGGTCAGCCCTGAAGTGGTTGGGCAGTTGGACCAGATGATCCTTGGAGGTCCCTTCCAACTGAAAATATTCTATTATTATATTCTATTATTATTATTATTATTATTATTATTATTATTATTATTATTATTATTATTATTATAATATTCTATTATTTCTATTTCTGTTATTTCTACTCCCATCTCCCTTCTGTTGGATCCACGGAGAGGATCAAGTGCTAAAAGCCCTGTGGGACAGGGACAGTGCCTTTAGGTGACCTCCAAGCTGTCTTTGGGAGGATCCACTCCCCTCCTGCCCCCTCAGACCTGCTGATGGGACAGAGAAGAGACCAGCCAAAAATGATAATTAATAATTATCCAAGCAGCTCGTTCCATGGGCGCCCCACCGCTAAATCTTGCATGGAGGAACAGGCAGGATAAAACCATCATGGAATCATGGAATGGTTGGCTTGGGAGGGACCTCAAAGCCCATCCAGTGCCACCCCCTGCCATGGGCAGGGACACCTTCCACTAACCCAGGTGGCTCCAACCTGGCCTTGGACACTCCCAGGGATGCAGTTGGGTTTGAGTAGGTTGAGGCCACACTTCTAGAACATCCAAGGCCAGGGGGTGGGACTGGATGTCCTTAAAGGTCCCTCCCAACCCAAATTATCCTTATGAGTGACCTTGGTGTGTTCCTGAGCTTTGGAGCTGCATCATCTGAGGTCCACATAACCTCCCCCTCCTCTCCAGCAGAGGAAAAGAACTCGTTCCACAGCATCTCGTGGCATCCAGATGTGGCCAAATGGTCCATGGGGATTAAACTCCGGGAGTTTTCTGTGTTTAAAGCACTTTAATACCACGGAGATGGTTGTTCTGGGGGTACTTCATGTGTTGTGGGATGTGTTATTTAGGGACGTGGCCTTGGCAGTGTGGGGTTAATGGTTGGATTGGGTGATCTTAGAGGGCTTTTCCAACCTAAATAATTCTGTATTTCTGTGATTTCCCAAGCTGACATCCTGGGCCATCCCACCCTTGAGGGAAGGGAAGCACCAGAGATTCGTGATGCCAAAGCCTGAGGGGTTTTCAGGGCCATTGGTAAAATGGTAAAATAAAGAGCCATCAAAAATCTGAGCCCTTGGACACGAAGCAGCTGGAAGAGCCAGGGAGTTGGAGGCAGGCAGTGAGCTGGGATCCATGGCAGTGGCTGGGAAGGCAGTGGGACAGCAGGAGAAGCAGCTCCACGCTCGGTGATGTTATTAAGGAGCCACCAAACCCCAGCTTGACTTGCTTGGATCTCCTCTAAAGGGATCTCATTTCATAGTCATGGAATCATGGAACGGTTTGGATTGGAAAGGACCTTAAAGGTCATCCAGTTCCCCACCCACACCTTCCACTAGCCCAGGCTGCTCCAGCCTGGCCTTGGACACTTCCAGGGATCCAGGGGCAGCCACAGCTTCTCTGGGCAACCTGTGCCAGGGCCTCCCCACCCTCACAGGGGAGAATTCCCTCCCAATATCCCATCTAACCCTGCCTTCCTTCAGCTTAAGGCCATTCCCCCTTGTCCCATCACTGCTTGCCATTATGGAAAGGAATTTGAAGGACGATCTTCACGTATCCAATTGAATTTCTGGAGAAACCCCCAGTGAAATCACCGGGTTGGCACTTGCGTGTCCCTCATCCTTGTGCCATTCCAGCTCTGCCCTCTCCCCACTCGGACTTCAGGCCCTTTTGGGGGGGTCTCTGTCCATCACCCACCAGCTCCAGCTCTCCTGAGTGTCCTCCCTGAGCTCGGTGCTCCCCAGCCCTCGAGGCAGGGGGGAAATTCCGATGCTCTGGCTCGTTTTGTGACCCGTTTCCATCATTATCTCTTTTCCCAACGACACATCTCTCCCAGGATACCCCGAGTGTAAGGACTCTGCCTGCCTGGGCTTTCACCCTCACCTTGCAGTGCCTTGATTGTTTGGTTTAAATGGAGCACTAAACGATGGAAATGCAAACTGCCTTTGAAAACGGGGCCCTCCGGGAACTTTGGCGTCTCAAATGCACTAATTAGAGCTAAAAGAGGAGCTTTTACTCCCTTCCCTTTTTTTTCCTTATAGATTAATTTAAACAAAGCTCGGCTCTGTTGAAGGGGGTGTTTGTTGACAGGGGTGGGGACGGAGCTGAGCTCTCTCTTTCCCTTCCTTTCACTTCTCATCCCGGCGCTGACGTTACAGACCCGGGCTCGGTCGTCCCAGGGCTCCTCTCAGAGAAATGGAACTGTGAATCTGCACAGCACAACCCAAATCCTGCAGGATTCGGTGTCCTGTGGGGAATTTAATTCATCAGTAATACTTCATGGCTCAGTGCTTCTACCTCCACGTGGTGTCTGGAGGAACCAGCAGCTCCCATCCCTGCCAGGCTTTAACTGGCCCACCTGTGGGTTTGTTGTGGGATCAGTGCTCCAACTGCAATTCCTTAACATCCTGATCCCGTGGTTTTATCCATCCAGCTCTCCTCTAATCACTCAAACACACACAAAGGTTTTCTTGCATAGAGCATGTGTTGCTTCAGAAATACTTCCTGGACCTGAACAGATCCCACGGGGTCAGAGATGGCTCTGAGGATGCCTTAGGGCAGAGAATGTCCTGTTCTAAATTCCCTGTGTGCCACCTGCAGCAGGCAGGGATGGAGAGTGGTGGATATAACATTGGGAGCAGATTTCTGAAGGTACAAGTTGACTTTCAGCACCTCTGGTGTCCCCATGTACCCTGGGAGAGCTCTCAGCATTCCTGGTGAAACTCTTTGAGGCCTCTGGAGCTGTTCAGAGCTGTGGAAGTGCCCAAAATTCATGATCCTGGGACAGGTCTAACCCGGGCAACTCCAAACTCCTCTTCCCACAGGCACGGTTGCTCCCTGGTTCTTGCAGGGGAGCAGCTGGAAGCCATCTCTGGCAAAAAAAGACCCAGGGAAAATAAAAAAACAATCCTTATTTTGCTGAATTCAAGTGCTCCAGGCTGTCCAGTTACTGTAGGGAAAGCAGTTCCCTTGTAATCCCATGTCTTTGGGCATTTACTGCTCCAGTAAATTAGCCTTTGGGATAAAGTTGTTATCCTTGTTTCCACTTCCAAGCTGGATGTTTTTGGGAACATTTCAGATTCCCTTTGGCTCTTTTCAGGAAGATTGAAGCATGAAGACCCTTGGATATTTTTTGTGTAATGAGTTAAATGATTTCAGGAGCTTTGGGTTGTGCTCAATTAACCCCAAACCCCCCCGGGGCTGATCAAAGTGCCAACTTCCCAGGGAATATCAGTGCTGTGTGTCCCCGTCACTTTAATCCTTGTTTTTGGTCTCCAAAGCCAAAAAAAACAGGATTGTGGGATGCATCCAAAGCCCCTCAGCCTCTGCCAGATCTGATTTACCCAGAAAATCAGGTACAAATCGGGGTGTTGTGGAAGAGCTGAGCCCCAACCAGTTGGGTGATGGGAGGTTGGTACCTTCAGGAGCTGCTCAAGGGTTGATCCTGGTGGGGAGGTTTCCCTTCCCAGACCAGTGTGTTGCTTCAAAAAAGCTGGATTCCTTCCTTAAATATCAATTATTTCATGTTATAATTAATATAAATTATATGTATTTATATAACATACGTATTGTATATGTTGGGCAACCTTGGCTAGTGGAAGGTGTCCCTGCCTGTGGCAGGGGGTTGGAACCAGGTGGTTTTAAGGTCCCTTCCAACCCAAACCATTCCATGATTCCATATAATATTTTAAGTTCACAACTCCAGACCTTTCCAACCTCCACAAAAAGCCTCGTGCAACGCACCATTTCAAGTTAAACCCCTTCATTCCGTGGATTTGATGCTGATTTTTTAATTTCCTCCCGAAATCACGTCTCTGTCGTGCACCGCTTCAGAAGGGACCTGTTTGGAGGGAGAGGCTTTAGGGCTTGATGGATTTTGTCACGGTGGTGACACTGATTGGGATTTGTGAGGCTCAGAGCAAAAATACCAACTGTGCAAAGGCAGAACGATGCCCCAAAACGCGACAGAGCCCTCAAATTCAGGCGCCTCCTCCCCGAACGCTCGAAATTCCCACGTGATTCCCTCCCGGGGCTCGGGGGGCGACGACCCCTTGTGCCATAACCTCTTTCTGCTCTGCGCAGGATGAGAGACACGAGCAGGAAAAACAACGTTTTTGCCCAGTTTCGGAAAAACGAGCGGGACAAGCAGAAGCTCATCGACACCGTGGCCAAGCAGCTCCGCGGCCTCATCAACAGCCACCACTCCTGAGGGAGCTGGGCACCTCCTTCCCAAACCACCCCCCCCTGGACTTGGGATCCTTGTTGAAAGAGAATATATGTATTTTTTTATTCACCTGTAATATTCCTGGAACCTTCCCCCTCCTCCACCCCCCCCTCCCCCTTTCCCAAAACGCTCCCGGTGAAACAATCCCTGGGAAAAGAGGCTCGGAGGGGGCGTCGGGAGGCTCCTGGGATAAACTCCTATTTTCAGGGGTTTGGAAAGCCACTGGGAAATCCTAAAACCTGAGAGGGAAGCTCACACCTGGGCTGTTTTCTTGTTGGATCGAATAGATTGAAGGGATCATCCTGCTTTCCTTTTGTTATCCACAAAAAACGGAAGGAGGAGTCGCGGTTTGGGTTCTTCTCGTGGGCTCCGATCAAAGGGAAGAGGGTCATCTGTTACTGTGTCTTGCCAGCTTGTGGGTTGGATTTAGGTAGGAGAAAAGGCAAAGTGATTTCCCAGTTTTTCTCCTCGTTTTCCCCTCTAAGAGCTGATTTCCACCTCAGGAGAGGGAGATCCCTGGGGATCCCTGGAGCTGCGACCTTTTCCCGTGTGTCCGTGACCGGCGTGGCCACCCCTGAGCTCCGCCACCGGGACCTGCTGGGGCCTGTGGGCCTGTCACTGGGTGCAGAAGGGCTTTAGAGCTGCCTCATTAATTAGATTTGGAAAGGGAGAGCCAAAGGATAACCCGGCAGGGCGTCCCGTGGAACCGGATTGGTGCTGGAATGCTGCTGGAATTCGGGCAGCAGGAATGGAGGGGTGGTGTAAAACTGAGCTCTCCTGCTGTCCAGGGCACTGCATTCAGGGGTTTTCCCTCTCTTTTCCATGCTGGTGTCCCATCTTCCCTCTCCTCTTGATGCTTCCATGGGGTAAAGCTCCTTTGCTTCCCTTGGTTTGCTCCTTGGAGCAGCCCTGGATGGGACGGGGAGTGGGAAACTTGTGGAGTCCCCGGCATGGAGTCAGCAATGCTCAGCCCCCCCCCGGCTCCAAAGTGCCTGTGGACAAAATTCCCCTCAGCTCTGAAGGTTCCCAAAGATGCTCTGCTGGAATCAGGCAGCTTTTGAGGAGCAGGGCAACATTCCCACCAGGATTTTAGGGTTCAGGTTACTGAGGGGGATTTTCGCCCTCATCACCTCGTTACCCTTTTGACTCCCGAGTCCAGCAGGTGAAAACTTATCCAGCCACATTCCCCACCTCCCAGAACCCTCATGGTAAAGGGAATTAAAATCTTCCTGGTGGATGTTACAGCCCATTTCCCACCCTCTGGGATGCACGAAGGGGATGAGGCTTTATCCTCTCTCCTTGTTCCTCAGCGAGACTTTTGGGTTTTTTTTTTTGGTTTTGGGAAGGATTCGTGTTGCTTAACCCTGGAATTGAACAGGAATGTGGTCAGGAATGACCTCCTGGGGCTGTTGTCCTGCCCCAGCCGCCTCCATCCATGAGGACCAAGGGATTATTTTCATTACTAAGAGGGAAAGCCCATCCTGGCATTGTGGTTCCTTGGTTTCGGAGGGGGATCAGAGGCGAATTCCTTTTTAATGCCTCTTGGAAGGACATGGAAGGAGGGTGAAGGAAAAAGAAGCAGGTGGAGGAAAGTTGGTGTCACGTGGCCAGAAATGGATCATCTTTGTAGACAAACCCCCAAATGACCCAGCAGAGGCTTCCAGGGGGACCAGAGGAACTCAGTCAGGCTGTGGGATAAAGGGAGAAGGATCGGGATCCCCAAATTTACGGAAGGGGTTTTGGTGGACGAAACATCTGTTGCCACCCTGAAATTCCATTTTTGCCTCCTGTATTCCATGTTCCTACAAGAAAACCTCAACCCAGCTGGGCCTTGAGGCAACACCTTTTTTCTAATCCCCATCCCACATCCAGGCTCTCCTTCCCATCTCCATCCAAGAGCTTCAATTCCCAGAGGGGCGACGCGGCCGTGCCGTGCCCGGGGTGGGTTCCTTCACTCTTTTAAGCTCTTCTTGGAGAAGTTGGGATTGGGATCCCACAAACCAGCTCCTGGCACTCCAGACTTGCCACTGGGAAAGTCACATTCGGCCAAGGGAGGGATTCTGGGAGTTCCTGATTTCGGGAGGTCAAGAGCCTGAACCGCGAGTGGCAGCCCCGGGATGAAAAATGACATTTTTGGTGCTCTGGTCCTAATTAACTTTTTGTTCCAAGAGATGCGGCTCCATCCCCTTCCAAATAAAATTAATCTTTGGAACAGATTGCCTAAAGAGCCCTGGAAGACATCCCAAATCCCCTCTAAGTCCCCTGCTAATGACGGGGATCCTCCGCTGGGGATGGAGCTGCTCAGGAGGGAAAGGGAATTTCTATGGAAGGTGGGAAGAGGGAGCAGAACCCTCAAGTGAAGATTTACAGCCCCCCCCCAAATAAATAATGCTGCTATAACCCCTCCCTCCCCAGGCACTTAAAGGGTTTGAGTTTCTAAGCAGTGGCTGTAGAAGAAAAAAAAATGAGATTGTTCCCCCGGTTTTTCCAGCAAATATTCGCAAAAATATTCCAGGAAAAAAACCCCAAACAAACAGCACCAGGTGGGGGGAAAAAAATACATTAACAAAAAAAAAACCCACCCAATTTTGGCTTCCTGGGAAGCATCTGCACTTCTTATCCTCTTTATCATCTTGTCAGGCAGCCCAAGGGTTGGGAATAATTCTACGTAAGGTGGGAATTTGCAGCCCAAAGTGTATCCATAGGTGAGGGGAGTGTTCTCCCTGAGCCATCAGCGCGTGTGAGAGAGAGGAGGAGGCTTTTCCTGGGATTTTTTTTGGTGTATTCCAAGGGCTGGAGTTCAGGTCAGACGCCCTCAGCGATTTTTTGCACTTTGTTTTGGATCCAACCTCAGCTCCCGGCTCGGAGGGGGCCGGGAGAAGTTTGGCTGGTGCTTCGTTCCAGGGGCTGCTTTTGGGCTCGTTTCCTTCAAAATCAGCTGCTTCTGTGCTGCTGGGAAGGTGGAATTTTGGGGCAGGAGGTGTGTGTGTGTGGGGAGTCTGTGCTGGCCCCAAACTGGGAGGTGCTGGGAGGCAACGTGGGATGAGGAGGCTGAGATGGAGCCAGGGCTGCTCCGGTGACCTCTTGTGCTGGAGCTGCTTCTGGGGGAAAACCACCCCTTCCGAGCAGTGTCCAAACCCCAGGGAGAAACATCTCCACCCTTTGGATGTTTCCTACCCCTGGCTGGCTTTTCCCTTTAGTTCTGGGTTGAGTTTGGTGCTTTTTTGGGGGACCGTGGAGTGGTTTGGAGCATGGGAACACCCTCCCAGGCCCCCGTTGGGTGTGTGTCCCACCCCAGGGTGCCACGGGGCTGGTGGGATCTCTGTGTCCCATTCCCTACAGCTCCCCACTCCGTGCTTGTCCCACTGCTGGGGAGCTTGAAGGGAGCACAACTCCCAAATAAATCTCATCCCAAATGCCTTCAAGATGCTCCCAGCCCAGCTGTCCACTGGGAAAGTTGTGAGTTTTGTGGGAACCGACCCAAATTCCCCGGGATCTGGGTGGGATTCACCCCAAAAAAGTGCCGGATGGAGAGGGGGAAGCTCAGCCTGGGACTTGGGGACCGGGTGATTTGCTTCATCCCAGATTTGCTGCTCCGGTCTCCAACCCCTGGATTTAGGAATCTTTGCATCCATCCCCCCCTGCAGCTCCCCCAGTTTTCGGGGGGGGGCCAGCACCCCAAAAATTCCACGGGCAGCTCAGGCTTCTGGAATGCTGTGTGTGCCGAGCTCTTTCTGCCTTGGCTCATCCCTCTGATCCAGTTTTGACAGGAAAACACTCCATCCCGATCCCTGCCCCCATCCCAATCCCTGCCCCCATCCCAATCCCTGCCCCCATCCCAATCCCCCCCTGTCCACCGGCTGCTTGGGTTGCCTTTTCTCACATTTTTTTTTTTTGGGGGGGGGGGAAGGCCGTGATTTTGTAAACTGACGTGGTGAAAAAACAGCTTTTTTTGCACAAGTCGTTGCACAATAAGGGGAGAGTTTAGTAAATTAGGTTTAACTTTAAAGGGAACACATTTTTGGTTTTGGTTTTGTTTTTTTTCCTTAAAACTCACTAGCAGAGCTACTGATTAAAAAAAAAAAGAGAAGGCAAAGAGCTGGACTGATTAAGGAATGGACTGCATGGTTTCCAGGTGGAATTGCTTTAGAATTTAGCATGTTGAATTCCAACTGTACATTTATCCTGTTGTAACTTCTATTAAACAATACAGCAATTAACTGTTTAATTAATCAAGTGCCTGTGCATCGCTGGGAAGGCTGGACAAAAAAACCCTAAATCCTAGAAAATTATAAAATTCAAGGTCTCTTTTGGACAAGCAGCACACCGGGATGGGGGAACTTGGGGTCCTCCTGGGAAGGGTGGTGGGCAGGTTCCATGGAAGGCTCGGGCGGATGACAAGGTTCAATGTGTAGGAGTGAAGGATTTAGGGAATATTCACGGGCTGGGAGACTCCCTGCTGCAAAGCAGAGAATCCTGGATGGTTTGTGTTGCAGGAATTCCTCTAAACCCCTTTTTTTTAAGCGATTTTTCCCTTTTGGGATCTGTCAGATCCTGGGGCAGGGAGTCCCAGGTGTTAATTTTCAGAAGGAAAAGCCCTGCCTGGTGGTGTTTGTCATTCGACCTCTGCCAGGGGCAGAAAAGGGTGAAAGGAGGATGGCAACCTCCCACAGTTCATCAGAATGTTCTTGGCTGCTTCTGTTGGCAATCGTGGACAAAAGGAAAAGTGCCACCTGACCCAGCTGCAGGTCCAGATGGGATCCCAAGAGTGCAGGAAGCCCCCCAGGGGACCCGGTACCTGGATCAAGGACCTTCACATCAGCCCCTGTTGCCTTGGCCTGGTGGATTTTGGGAGCTGAGCCGTGCTCAGAGCAGCCTGGATGTTCCAGTTTGGGGCCATTTACCCCAGGCAGGAGAGATGGAGACGTCCTGCAGCTCCTGGGAGGATGAGATGGGATCCAGCACCGTGGGACTGCCCTGGGAGATGGTGGGCAGAGCCCTCGGACCCTGCCGGCCTCTGGAGTGGGGAGGAGCAGCCACAGGTAGGTTTGGGGGCCTGGATGTGGGAGTGGGGTCACACCAAGGACCGCGGGCTCTGCCAGCACCTAAATCCATGCTCAGAGTGGGGCCAAACCCCCCCCCCAGCTCTGGGGCTGCCCAGAGTCACTTGTCTGGCTCTGGGCCACCAACCCCTTCGCCCTGGGTGTCCTCAGGACACCTCAAACCACCCCCCAGCCCGTGCAGGGGCTGCCAGAGCCCAGTTTTCATAGAATCATGGAATATCCTGAGCTGGAAGGGACCCACAGGGACCATCCAGTCCAACTCTGGCCCTGCCCAGGACACCCCAACAATCCCACCCTGCGCCCCAGAGGATCATCCAAACCCTCCTGGAGCTCTGGCAGCCTTGGGGCTGTGCCCACTGCCCTGGGGAGCCTGGGCAGTGCCCAACCACTCTCTGGGGGAAGAACCTTTCCCTAAAATCCACCCTGCCCCTGCCCTGGCACAGCTCCAGCCATTCCCTGGGTGCTGTCCCTGGGGATGGTGCCAGGAATGGCCCCGTCCATCCAAGGAACAGTCCCTGTTACAAACCCTCCCCAGGAACATCCTCAGGCACCTCTGGAGAAGACCAAGTTGGGATGGTGCATCCATGGGGGCAAGACGTGGTCCTCCACCCCCACTGAGCCCCTGAGCTGACCCCGTGTCCCTGGGTAAGTGCAGGGAGCATTCCCTGAGCCCTGGGGTCACTCCTTTGGGTTGTCCAGGCTCTTCTCCTCTCTAAGAGTTCCTCTTTTTGACTGTGCTGTTTCTGCCCTGGGATTTCCCATCTCCAGCGTCTCAGGAATTGCCTGGCTCTTCCCACAGGTGGGATGGAGGCCAAGTGTGAGTCCAGCTGAGTTCTCCCCTCCAGAGATGCCCTGTGGGGTCTGCAGGAACCACGAGGAAGAACATCCAGCACAACGTGCTCAGACCCTGTAGATGCTCCTGCCCTCTGCAGTGGGACAGGAGCTCTGGAGGTCTCCAGGTCAGTCCCCTCCTCCAAGCTGGAGATCACCCAACAAGGTTTTCTTTCCTGCTGCATGTTTTCCAAAGCTGAATCCCAAACCCACACGCAGGGAGGGTTTTTTTTTTTTTTCCTCGAGTCAGGTGAGACAAACCCTTTTCAACAGATACTCCTGAGCATTTATTTCCTCCTGTCTCTGTCCCTTCTTGCCTTCACCTCGATTCACCTCTTAACCTCCTTCCTGGATGAGATTGGCTGAGGTTGCAGGGGAGTGGAGTTGTCAGGTGAGCCTGTCTCCAGCCCCTGGGATTTCTCTTCCATAAGGGAGCCAGGGAATGGAGCTGCCATGGGACACAGGAAGGATTTGGGGTTGGAAGACACCTGCATCAGGCTGGGGGCTTGCTCTCTCCTCGTGTCCCATGTACAGGACTGTCATCCAAAGCTGAAAGAGGGTAGATTTGGGTTGGATGTTGGGAAGAAATTCTTCCCTGTGAGGGTGGTGGGACACTGGAATGGATTTCCCAGAGAAGCTGTGGCTGCCCCATCCCTGGGAGTGTCCAAAGACACATTGGACAGGGCTTGGAGCAACCTGGGCTAGTGGAAGGTGTCCCTGCCCATGGCAGGGAGGGTGGAATTAGGTGGCTTTTTACATCCCTTCCAACCCAAACCATTCCGTGATTCTGTGATTTCTTCTACCACGAGTCAAAAAAATCCTTCAGTGAGCTCCTTCCCACCCCTGGGAGCCGGGAAGGAGCAGGAAGGTGGACACTGGACCAGAAGGACCACCAAAGTTTTGCAGGAGTGAAGAGTTTAAAGCAGAGGTGGAGGGAGGAAGCAGATAAGACACAGCTGTCACCACTTGCCCGCGGAGCAGGTGAGGGAGGTTGGGAGAGCAGATAAATGTGGGAGAGGAGGAGATGGTGCAGGGATAACATGACCTGAGATAAGGATGGGTGAGGTGAAGCAGGTAGGGAAGGGATTGCACCTTTCCTGGCAGGGAAGCCTGGATGAAATCCAAGAGGAATGAGCACAGAGCATTACGTACCCGGTAAGAAATGTGGGCACGGAGACATGGGAGGTGGAGCAACCGGATTTGGGATGAGAAACTGGGTCAGGCAGGGAGCAGCAGAGCAGCTGGGGTGCCAAGAGAGGGCAAGGGTGGTCAAACAGCAAAGGTGAGGGTGGTGGCATTGTTGTGTGGTGGGGATGGAGCAAGGTGGGATTGCTTGGGGTCAGGGTGGGGTTGCTTTCCTGCCTTTTGCTCTTCCACTTCTCCACAGCGTCGTGGTTCAGACTGGAAGAAACCCACAGAAAAGGGGAAAAGTGTCTTTGAGGTGAATATCCTAAATATTGCCCACTCTGAGGGATGAACCTTAGTGCTTTGTGTAGGGCATCTGATCCCCAGGTGGGGCTGGGCTTTGTTTTCTTATCCCCAGCTCCATCCTTCACATCCCCAGGTGGGACTGGGCTCCATCTTCTTATCCCCAGCTCCATCCTTTATGTCCCCAGGTGGGGCTGGGCTCCATCTTCTTATCCCCAGCTTCATCCTTCACATCCCCAAGTGGAGCTGGGCTTCATCTTCTTGTCCCCAGCTCCATCCTTCACATCCCTGGGTGGGACTGGGCTCCATCTTCTTATCCCCAGCTCCATCCTTCACATCCCCAGGTGGGGCTGGGCTTCATCTTCTTGTCCCCAGCTCCATCCTTCACATCCCTGGGTGGGACTGGGCTCCATCTTCTTATCCCCAGCTCCATCCTTCACATCCCTGGGTGGGACTGGGCTCCATCTTCTTATCCCCAGCTCCATCCTTCACATCCCCAGGTGGGGCAGCCCCTCCACTCCACGGTTCCAAGCCCCACGTGGCTCCGCGGCCCCGCTAATTCCATTCCCCCGGGGGGCCGTAATTGGATGAGGGCTCGGGAGAGCCATGGATCAAAGGCAGGCTCCCATCCATATCTGCCTGGCCCCCGATGTGATTAGCAGGGGCAGCACATCCATCACGGGCTGCCCCTCCCTGACCCAGCGCCGGGGCCGGGCAGGTAGAGCGCCGGGGAAATCGGATTTGCTCACGGAAAGGTTAAGCGAGGCTGGGGATGAAAAATGATCCCGCTGCCGCGTCTGCTCGGCAGCCATTCATCTCCCGGGATGGAGGGGCTGCCCGGGCTGGCTCTGGGAGATGATCACTCAACGTCAGGGGGATGTGTGAAGTGTTAAAGACCCCCCGGCGGGGCACGGGACGCTCGTTTGTATTCATTAGTCGGGCGGCTGCAGATGTCGGCGGCTCTTTGAGGGGGCACAGACGCACGAGTTTGCTGCCCAGGTCCTCTCTTGCAGGCCTTGGTGAGGTGCTGGGGTGGGATTTCTCCTCCCTTGGTGGCCCCTGGCACTTGTTGCTCTCCCGTGATCCTGCTTCTCCTCCATCCACAGTCCTGGTGACACCGTCCTCTTCTCCCAGGATCCAGCAGCAGGACAAGAGGGCTGGGTCTTCAGCTGTACCAGGGGAGGGTTAGGTTGGAGATTAGAAAGAATTTCTTTGCAGAGAGGGTGCTCAGTCATTGGAATGGGCTGCCCAGGGAAGGGGTGGATTCTCCATCCCTGGAGGTGTTTAAGGACAGACTGGATGTGGCATCAGTGCCATGGGCTGGGAACCACGGCGGGGTTGGATCAAGGGTTGGACTTGATGATCTCAGAGGTCTTTTCCAACCCAGCTGATTCTGTGATTCTGTGGCACCTGGAAAGAACCTGAACTTCTCCTTTCCCTCTTGTCCCTTTTTTTAGGATTGAGCTGTTCTAGACTGTGCAGAGCACAGGGGATGCTCCAGCCCCATCCCACCGCTATCATTTGAACCTCTGGTAATTTTTCTCTGCCAAAGTCCTGGCTGGAGGCAGCACTTGGCTCCTTCTCCTCCCCAAATATTCAGCACCCACCTTCCCCTCTGCCTCACCCCCCTCTTTTGCCAAAGCCACAGGTTTTCCAGGGCTGAGCCTGCCGAGTGACTGCATCTTTAGGTATGATTTTGTTCCCACCTTGTCCAAGAAAGGATGGGCAGCGGTCTCCAAGCTGTCCTGTTTGGACAGGTCTTCCCTCCTCTCCTGCCTTTTGCTCTTCCACTTCTCCACAGCGTTGTGGTTCAGCCTGGAAAAACCCACAGGAAAGGGGAAAAGCGTCTTTGAGGTGAACATCCTTTAATATTGCCCGTTCTGAGGGGTGGACCCTCTGCCAGGCCACCTGGAAGTGGCTCCAGCAGTGGCTGCTCTTCCCTCAGCATTCCCAATCCCACCTGAAACCCCAACTTCTCCTCCTTGCAGCACAACCTCAGGGCTTTTTGGGGCAGTGAGATTTGCTGTCTAAGGGAGAGATCACTGGGAACCTCATATTTATTGTCCAAATCTGCTTTTGGTGGGTACTGGACACACACCAGCGGGCTGGGAAGAGGAAAACCTTGGCTGATGTTCCCCAGGAGTTGAGATGTGAGTGTAACTTTCTCCTGCTGGGTTCTTTCCTGCCCTTGGCTGCCCTCAGCTCCACCGGAACACGAGGCAGCAGAAAGCTGGGAGAAGAACCTGGAGCAGCTGCCAGGGTGCCCCTGGATTGGGTTCTGTTGAAACTGGCTATTGGAGGTGGGAATTCCTGGTTTTCCCGTTGAACACTTGCTCCCGGCCTTGGCATCGGAGCTTGGGCTCTGAAGCACCTCCAGGGCCTCTTCCCAGGTACAGATGGGGATGTGTCCACTTCTATCCATCTACTCTGAGGGCAGGAAATAAGGTAGGGGGTGGAAAAATGAGATTTCACATCAGCTGGAGTTGGAGCAGAGTGTGGTGGAGCAGCCTCAGGTCCTGAGCTCATCATTCACTGCCTGCCTGATGCTCAAGCCCATCCCATGGTGGTCTGTCATGTCCTGCTGGGAGATATCCTGCTCCAAGGGATCTTCCTCCCTCACTCTGGAAAGGCAGTTGCTTGGAAGACATAAAACTGGGCTGGGGAATCAACTTCCTTGGTGGGATTAGTTGGGAATGTTGTTGCTTGATGGGATAAACGTGCTCAGCTCGGGGCTGGTGAGATGGTCAAAGTACCTGGTGGGAGGGTTTGGATCCCTTTGGATACTTCATGGATGCACTGACTGGGAGTGTTTGGCTCATCTCAGAGCAGGAAGGAGGGATCCCAGCAGCATTCCCAGGCAGGAGGCTGCAGGAGCTCAGCTGGGCTGGGGGAGCTGTTGGAAGCACAGGGTATTCCCAGCTGGAAGGGTGAGTGCAGGCAGCTGAGGGTGACACACCTGCAGCCTGTGTTTTTCATGGAACTATGGAATGGTTTGGGTTGGAAGGGACCTTAAAGCTCCTCTCATTCCACCCCCTGCCATGGGCAGGGACACCTTCCACCAGCCCAGGTTGCTCCAGACCCCGTCCAGCCTGGCCTTTGTCACTAAGGCCCTGCTCAGAAATCCCCCAGAGCTGGGATGAAGTGTGGAGCAATCCCTTGGAGTGCAGCAGTGGTGGCTCAGGATGCCCTTTCTTCCCCCAGGATCCACCAGCTTCCCATGGAGTGATGGCTCCAGCCCTGCAGAGAGTTTGATTTCCCACCCTCTTGAGCTGTTCCATCTCACTGGTGGATCCAGGAGGAATCACAGGATGACTGAGGCTGGAAAAGACCTCTGAGATCATGGAGTCCAACCTCTGACCCATCCCCCAGCCCAGAGCACTGAGTGCCACGGCCAGTCCTTCCTGGGACACCTCCAGGGGTGGAGACTCCAAACCTCCCTGGACAGGGGTTCAGGGAATGAGCACACACACGTCACCCATTCCCAGGATTCCTTGGGAGAAGACACCTCCACTGCCAGCTGGTGGGAGGGCTGCAGATCCAGCTCATCCCCAAGGTCAGACTGCATCCACATAACCTCCAAGGTCATCTCCTGGACGTCTTGGCATCAAAACTCTCTCCTCCATGGAAAATCCCCAAGAACCAGCAGCCCTGGGCGTGATCCTGCCCATCCAGACCCCGGGAGCGGTGAAGCTGCAGCTTTTCCTGCCTGGCTCCCGACATTCCCTGACTCCAGGAGAGGTCTGTGAGCTCCTGTGGTGGCATGTGGGGGTAGATAACATCTCCCTGGGGTTTGGCTCCGAGGTGCTGCAAGTGCAGGAGGGCTGGGAGGGGATGATCTTTAAGGTCCCCTCCGACCCAAACCGCTCCATGATTCACCCCGGGCTGGTTCCATGGAAAACCCAGCCCGGCGCTGGACACTGAGCATGGAATGTGTCAGGACTGGCCTTTCTGGGGTTACCAGGGCAAGGTTTCCCCACCACTCACTTCAAGCTGAAGAGCAAAGCCTGGGTCCTGCCCTGATTTCACACCTGCTGGGATCCTCTCGAGCCTCTGGGGTGCTTTCCTGGGGTAGGGCTGGAGCAAAAGCCCTGGGGCTGTGTCTGTCTCGGCCAATTAACCAGCTCCGGGGTTCAGACACTAATTATCCTCACTGCTGAGCTATTAACGCTCGCCCAGGTGATCCTCTGGACTGTTCCTGGCCTTGGAGCCTTCCCAAGAGGTGTGGGGGGGGATGTGGCCCCCCAGTTCTGGCAGGTAGGGGAGGCCAATTCCATGGGGGAAGTCCTGCCCTTGCCAGGGGTCCTCAGGGTGGTTCCAGCTGTGACATCAGGGCCCTCCAGGCTCTGGTTTAACACACCAGCTCAAGCCTCCATAGCCTGGATCAGGACTAACATGCAGCCAGGAACACCTAAGGGATGGTAATTAATCCTAATTGCAAACATTCCGATTAATTTGCGGCAGCATCACTTTTAATTTTGTTTTTTTTCCTTCCCAGAACGCTCGTTTTTGCTGATCCAGGCCCTGCCTGCAGCAGCTGGTGCTGTCACCAGGGAAGGCTCAGTTCCTGGCAGCAGAGACGAGGGGAATCCCAAACTTTTCCAGCAGCTGGTGAGGCCCAGACAGCTCCTGGGAAGAGAGAGGGGAAAGGGGGGCTTGGAGCAACTTGGTCTCTGGGAAGGTGGTTGGAACTGGGTGGGCTGTAAGGTCCCAAAGCATTCCAGGATTCTGTGAGAGGTCCCTTCCAGCACTCCTGAATTCTCTGAGTGGTCCCTTCCAGCATTCCAGGATTCTCTGAGAGGTCCCTTCCAGCATTCCAGGATTCTCTGAGAGGTCCCTTCCAGCATTCCTGGATTCTGTGAGTGGTCCCTTCCAGCATTCCTGGATTCTCTGAGAGATCCCTTCCTGCACTCCTGGATTCTCTGAGAGATCCCTTCCTGCACTCCTGGATTCTCTGAGAGATCCCTTCCTGCACTCCTGGATTCTCTGAGAGATCCCTTCCTGCACTCCTGGATTCTCTGAGAGATCCCTTCCTGCACTCCTGGATTCTCTGAGAGATCCCTTCCTGCACTCCTGGATTCTCTGAGAGATCCCTTCCTACACTCCTGGATTCTCTGAGAGGTCCCTTCCAGCATTCCAGGATTCTCTGAGAGGTCCCTTCAGGCCCAAAGCATTCCAGGATTCTCTGAGAGGTCCCTTCCAGCATTCCAGGATTCTGTGAGAGGTCCCTTCCAGCATTCCTGGATTCCGTGAGAGGTCCCTTCCAGCACTCCAGGATTCTCTGAGAGGTCCCTTCAGACCCAAAGCATTCCAGGATTCTGTGAAAGCTCCTTCTCCCCAAAACTGGGACCCACCAGTGCCGTGGATCAACTGGCAATGGAGAAATCCCCATCCCCTCCTGCTCCTCCTCTCCCCACACAAGGCACCTCATAACCTCATAAATAATATATATTTAATATATAAGATATAAAATACAATAAATACCCACATAACCCCCTCCCCCCTCCACTTCCCTGGCACTCCTGATCCTCCTGTCTGCCGGGAGAGCGGGATGGGCAGGAGGGATTTGCATGCTGGAATTCCAACCGGGAAGTTCCCCGGCGCAGAGGGGACCGACTCCTTCCTCGCCTTTTGACTTCTCTTAGAAGTGTCTTCGTTTCTCCAGTCACCCAGTGGACAACCTCTCCCCTCTTTTTCCTCCCCAGGGACTACTAGAAAGCGGGAGAACGTGACCTGGGACACCCGTGACCCCGGAGTCACCCCCACCACGTTCCCGTGGGGATCAGCCCATGACTAAAGGTACGTTTTTTTGGGCTTCCTGGGACACACCCAGTTGCTTTGGCTCCCTCCTAAATATTATTTCCCAGCCTCTCTCCACACCCTCCCGGGGAAGTTGCACCCAAGGGAAGCTTGGAGATGCTACGCCCAGGGGAGAGCAGACGCTCGGGGAAACCGTTCTCCTGGAAAAGGGATGGAAGGGGGAAGGTGGGATCCGGTTTTCCTCTCGTCTTGGTGCTGCTGAGACCCCAAATCTGGGGGATGCAGAGCTGGGAGGACACAAACTGGTTGGAGGCAGCGCTGCTAAAGAGAGCAGAGGGCTGGGAATGGTGGCCAAGGAAGGAAGATCAGAAGGTTTGCAGTTGTTTCAGAGTCAGGAAAACATTTTAGGACCCCCTACGAGTCCATCCCAGGCTTCTGCAGGCAGGAAGGGAATGAACTGTTCTCCTTGTTCATCAGGAGGTGATTGGCTTAACTTCAACATCTCTGGATCTGATTCCAGAGGATGGTGAGGGCAGGGGGTTGTTTTGGGAGGCAGGGAGGCAGTGGCTCCATCCGTGGAGGTTTGGGAAGAGGAAGGATTGGGCTGGAGCAGATGCTGCTGCACAGGGACCCCTCACAGGTCAGGAATGGGCTGAATTCCAGGCCGGAAAAACGCACCTGGAGAGGTTTTGAGCCATGCTCAGTGCAGGGAGAGGGCAGCTCAGGTCCCCCTAGTTTTGGGGTCAGGAGCTGATGGGAGTTGCTGCTTGGTGGGAAATAAGGATACAAACTGAGTTGTGGGAACAACCCAGTAACAGAGGGGTTTAAACCCCGATTTCAGGATTTTCCGTCTCGTTTGTTCCAACCCAGCTCTTCCCAATAACCCCGTGGCTGAGTCAGCTGGAAGGGGCCTCTCAGAGCAGCTCTGCTGCTGCAGCCACGGTAGCATCATTCCCACCTCTTCCCTGGAGTCTCCACCACCAGGCAGTTTTTTTTCCTCCCACAGAACGAGGAGCTAAGCAGTTTTCTGCACTGCTCCTGAAACCTGAGGCTCCCTGGAGGAGATCCTTTGAGGTCCTTCCAGCCTTATCACGGGGATATAAATGAGTCTGTCCCCAGTAACTGGGTTCCAGCTGGACTCTGGCCAGGATTCAGCTCCCAGATTTTCACACCTAAATGTAGAGGTGGAGTTCAGAGGCCAGTGCCAGTTGTTTTCCAAGGAAGGTGCAGTTCTCCCAGAAATACAATCAGGGGCAACTTGGGTACCCTGAGCACCTCAAAGACCACTTTGTACCTCTGTGTGGGTAGCTGGGACTTGCCTGAAAGATCCAGTCTGTGCATGGAGAGGGATCAGCTGGCCAGGGGTAGGTTGGCAAGAGCTGAAGGCCTCCACAGACCAGGGAATATCCCAGGAGGTAAAACAGGAAGGAAGAACTTCCTGGCTGGAGAGGGACTTCTCACAAGGGCTTGTAGTGACAGGGCAAGAGGGAATGGCTTCCCACTGCCAGAGGGCAGGGATAGATGGGATATTGGGAAGGAATTCCTGGCTGGGAGGGTGGGGAGGCCCTGGCCCAGGTTGGGCAGAGAAGCTGTGGCTGCCCCTGGATCCCTGGAAGTGTCCAAGGCCAGGTTGGAGCAACCTGGGCTAGTGGAAGGTGTCCCTGCCCATGGCAGGGGGTGGCACTGGATGGAGCCTTAAGGTCCCTTCCAACCCAAAGCATTCCATGAATGTGCTCTTCTCCTGGCAGTGCCCGTGGCTTTGCTCACCCATAAATCAACACCCCAGGGGTTGAGTCCCCACAGAGCACTTTGATTTCCTGAGAAAGGTGCAGCCCCACTGGCACAGAGATCACAGAGTCATCTGGGTTGGGAAAGACCTCTGAGATTGAGTCCAACCTCTGCCCCATCCCCTCCTTGTCCCCCAGCCCGGAGCACCGAGTGCCACGGCCAGTCATCCCTTGGACACCTCCAGGGGTGGTGGCTCCAAACCTCCCTGGGCAGCCCCTGCCAACATCTGACCACCCTTCCTGTGAAGAATTCCTTCCTGATGTCCAACCTAAACCTCTCCTGGTGCAGCTCAAGGCCGTGTCCTCCTGTTGCCTGGGAGCAAGCCCGACCCCCACGTGTGGGGAGGTTCTGGGGCTGAAGGTCAGGTGTGGTCAGGTCCTGGCTCTTTGTGTGCTGTCAGCAAAGCAAATGCCTTGTTCAAACACGCTCCTCCATGGGCAAACAGGGAAAGGAGAGCAACAGGATCGTGGTTGGGGCTTGGAGTGGGGAGTGCTGGGCCCTGGAAGAGCTGGGAGGGAGCAAGAGGAAAGCCCTTGGGTGGTTTGGGGTGGCCTTGGCAGGGCTGGGTCAGTGGTTGGACGTGATCTAAGAGGTCTTTGCCACCTAAATGATTTTATGATTCTGTTCCTGGAGTGGTGGCCTGGAAGCAGCCACGAATCCTTGTGTCTCCATCCATCATCTCCCCCTTCCTTGTGTCACACGCAGTTGCAAAACTCTTTGTTTCCATGAATCATGGAACATCCTGAGCTGGAAGGGACCCACAAGGACCATCCAGTCCAACTCCTGGCCCTGCCCAGACACCCCAACAATCCCACCCTCTCCCTCAGAGCATTGTCCAAACCCTCCTGGAGCTCTGGCAGCCTTGGGGCTGTGCCCACTGCCCTGGGGAGCCTGGGCAGTGCCCAACCACCCTCTGGGGGAAGAACCTTTCCCTAAAATCCCCCCTAACCCTGCCCTGGCACAGCTCCAGGCCATGAGAAGTGTGTGGTGTGTCCTCATGTTCTGCAGGACTTGGTGAAGCAGAGCTGCTCGAGCCAGCTCTGATCACGAGGGGCAGAGGGGAAAAGGAGTTTGTTTGCTCTGGCCCATTTCTCAGGCCCTGAGAAAGGGCTTTGGGTAGAAGGAGCATTTTCTGGAGATATCTTCTGTGAATTGGACACTTTTTCAGGCTTGTGGACCTTCCTGTGGTTCCAGAGTCCTGGCCAAGGATGACCGAATGTTAATTAACAATGTCAGGTGGGCAATTAAACAAAAAAGGTGGTTGTGAGGGCAGTGGGGTGGGAAGGGCTGAGCTGGTGTGGTTGTTAACCCCATAAACCAGAGAAAATAGGGGCAGTGACCTCCTGTGATGGGAGCATCACTGCTCCCCATCCCATCCCCTTTAATGCCACCACTCACCTGCTGGACTCCCCCCCAAATTAGGATTAGGACCCCCCCCAAAATGAAAGCAAAGGAGAAAAATGCTCCCCAAAATGATAAGAAGAAATAAAGCCCAATCCTTTCACTGCTCTTGGGAAGTTGGTGCCCTGAGGACCCTAAATGCTGCTTTCTCCTGTAGCTGTGGGTGAGGGATTAATCCCACCCACCTTTAGATCCCTGGGATCTTTCCGGAGCTCGAGGACAAGGGTTGACCTTCCCACCTGGGATTCCCTGGTCTGATTTTTGGTGGGGTGGGATGATTGTACCTCTGATTAGAGAGGAAGCCTGAGCAGATGCCCTTGGCTGAGATTTCTGTGTCCAACCAGGAGAAACACCCGGGATGTGAATCCTGGTGTCTTCCCAGAGAGTGTCTGTGCTCAACCAGGGAGAATTCCGGACACCCCAGAGTGTGTCAACCATGTTCCTCCCTGCCCCTTGTCCATTTTATTTTGTGAAGTGGGGCTGTGCCAGGCCACGAGGCACTTCCAGGCAGAGAGTCATCCCATCCTAAGATGTAGAATCCCTAAGATTGGGAAAGACCTCCAAGATGGTCAGGTCCAACCTTTGACCGAACACCTTGGACACTTCCATGGACAAATCCTGTCCCTGTGAAATCCCAGTTCTGGGAGGAGATGCCTCCAGCTCTGGAAGCATCAGGGGACCTCAGGGAGTGACCCTGGAGCAGATACCTTGTTTGGGGACAGATCCAAGTGGGTGGGATGGACCATGTCCCTTCTCAGCAGTGGGGTCCCAGTGTCACCTTTCCATTGGGATTCCTCCAGCTCATGGAAGATGTTGTCCTGTGGGCTCCCTCCCATTCCAGGGGACATCATTTGAATGCCAAGGACTGCTCTGATAAGCCCCTGGAAGAATGTTCAGAGAGCTGCTGATGGGTTTCAGAAGGAATTTGGAACCCAAACCCGAGGTCTCTGGTCATTCCATGAGTACTTGTCTCCCAGGAACATCCTGTATGGGAAGAGGCAGGAGAGTGTCCTTTGGTGACTGTGGGACATCCCAGAGGACAACAGGAGATGGATCTGTTCCTTCAGCATCCCAGCAAGGTTTGCAGAGGGTTTTGACTGAGGGGGGGTTATTCCTTGTGCTCAGGAAGGAAATTTGGAGCAGGACAGGGAGGGAGAAGTTCCTCTCCTAAAATTATCCCCCTTATAAACAACTGATGCGAGTTGGGAATCTGGAGATTGGATGGGAGGGCTGAGCTTTTAGGCCAGAGCTCATCCCTTGATGATATTCCAGACTGGTATCACCCATTGCATCTTCTGCAGGTCACTTTTGAAAGTCACATTCCGGGAAATAGTTTTTGATTTGGGGCTCAGGATTCTTTTTATTTGGGACTGGGGAGTTCCTGGGGCAGCAGTGAGAGCTCAGAGCTCACCCCACCCAACCTGCTCCTCAGGACGAGGAGTGGTGGCTTTGAACTGAAACAGAGGAGATTTAGGTTGGATTTGGGATGAAATTCTCCCCTGGGAGGGTGGTGAGGCGCTGGCACAAGTTTCCCAGGCAAGCTGTGGCTGCCCCATCCCTGGAAGTGTCCGAGGCCAACCTGGGCTAGTGGAAAATGTGTCCCTGCCTGTACCAGGGGTGGGGCTGGATGAGCTTTAAAGTCCCTTTAGAGGGTGGTGAGCCCCTGGCACAGGTTGCCCTGCAGTTCTCCCTCCCTGATGGGCGTTTCACAGCACTAATTCCCTTTTCCCTTGACTATCCCACTGTCCCCTCGGAGCTCAGGCTGGCCAAGGAGCAGAGCCAAGGGGAGGAACCCCCCAAAATGCCCTTTTCCCTCGGCTGGGGGCAGGTTGGGAGCAGGTTCCATCACCCTGGGATGGTTGGATGTGCGGGCAGGGCCTCGGAGAAAAGGAACGGGAGCTTTTTTTTCCTCCCGCCGACGTGGGGATCAGAGGGGCTGCCCAGAGCCCTAATGAAGATAAATGGACCCCCCCCCCCCTCCTTCTCCTGTAGCTTTTATTGATGGGCTGTGGGGTGAAAGGCGAGCGCCGGAATGTTCATTTCAGGAGCCGTCACGAGGGTTCCGCGCGGGGGAAGGTGTAAGAAAAAGCGCCTTGTGCTTGAAAGTTCCTCCAAGATGAGGCTTTACAAGCCTTTCCCCATTCCTTCCCCATCCATCACTTCCCGGGACCCCTTTGTAAATGCAAATTGCACTTTGATAGGAATAATGCACTGAGCCTCTATTAGTGTCTGGGTAATGGAGAGGGTGATTTTAATGCAATCACTCTTGGGCCGAGGCACACAGGAGCTTCTCTGAGGCTGTGTATCAAAAACCAATCTGAAATCAGGCTCCTCCCCTGCCTCCCATCCCTGGCTTTTTTTGCAGGAGCTGGGATATTTCTTGATTTTGGGGCTCAGGGTTCTTTTTATTTGGGGGTTCCCGGGGCAGCCAGAGGGTTCGGTGGGAATTTGGGAGCTCGGAGCTCACCCCGCCCGACCCGGTCCCCAGGACAAGGAGTGGTGGCTTTAAACTGGAAATAAGGGAGATTTAGGTTGGATTTGGGAAGGAATCCTTCCCTGTGAAGGCGGTGAGGTGCTGGCAGAGGTTACCCAGGGAAGCTGTGGCTGCCCCATCCCTGGAAGTGTCCGAGGAGCAACCTGGGCTAGTGGGACACGGGGAATGGCTTCCCACTGGAAAAGAGGAGATTTAAATGGGATATTGGGAAGGAATTCCTGGCTGGGAGGGTGGGGAGACCCTGTCCCAGGTTGGGCAGAGAAGCTGTGGCTGCCCCTGGATCCCTGGAAGTGTCCAAGGCCAGGTTGGAGCAACCTGGGCTAGTGGAAGGTGTCCCTGCCCGTGACAGGGTGTTGGAATTGGATGGGATTTCAGATCCCTTCCACCCCAAACCATACTGGGATTCTCTGCCAAGGCTTATTTTCCCAGATTTGGATGCCTGAAACATGGAATAGCCATGGGGGACATGGGACAACCTGCATCCCTCGGAGCTTGCTGTGATTTTTAGGGCCATGAGCTGCCTCATCCCCCGGAGCTGTTTCTTCCCAGGCTCCCACATGTGCTTCCAAGCAGGAGGGAGCTGGTTCCATCCCATCCCAGCTGTAAACATCTCAGAGTGATGGAGAGTGTGGATGTGCAGAGCAGCCCCCGAGATCCCTGGAGTGTTTCTGCACTCAACAAACTGATTTTTTTCTCATGTCCCAGCCTGATCTCTCCCTCCCAGGCTGTGCAGCAGCAGCTCCAGCGCTGAAATCAGTTAAAGCTGCTTTAAAATAAAAGGGGAAAAAAAATTTAAAAAAAAGGCACATTTCAAGGCACTGAGATCCCCCTCCACACACACACACACACTTTGGGAGGTCAGAAAAAAATCTGCTTTGAACTGTTTAAAAACAAATCTGAGGCATCATTCATCTTCATTAATGAGATATTTAACCAGTCCCTTTTAATAACTTTTTGATGCATATGCCAAGTGGGGAAAAAAACAAGACAACCCAACGTTTTCTGCTTAAAAGGCCATTAGTTTGGTCTCATTTGCTAATTAAAAGACCATTATGCTCCATTCCCTTTCCTACCTTAGCTCCTAAATCCTGCTTTTTTTGGTTTGTTTTTTTTTTTCCTGGTATCATCATCACCCTCCCTGGGAGCAGCACAGGGTCCTTCTCCCACCTCCCACGGGCACCACCACGATTTGGTCCACTGAGGGTTTGCCCACAGGTCAGGGAAAGGAGGTGACTTTTCCCACCTCTCCCAGTGCAGGATTTAACCCCCTGGAGAAGTTAATCCCGACGGATCGGCCTAAACCTCCTCCAACCTGTTTGGGGATGAATTGTTCTGGGTTCTGGGGTGGATTTTTCTCCCACTGTGCTGGAAATCAAAACCAGTCAGTAGCATAAATCTGAGGCTCCTTCCTCAGGGATGGCTCCGAAGGTGGGGTCCTCCAGCACCTTCCCAGTGGAGCTGGAATATTTAGTGCCAGCTGGACACGTCCAAGCGAGGCCCAGCGGGGCTCTTCTGAACTCCGGGGTGGGAACCACCACTTTTTGGGGGTCCTTGACTCCCAAAACGAAGGATATAGGGAGGGAAAAGCCCTTTCATAAATCAGGGGTGGAGAACAAAGGGAGGAAACATGGAAAGCAGAGGGGGGACTTTCCTGTTTCTCGAGGAGCAGAAGGAGAGGGATGGGGAAAGGCAGCGAAGTTCCAGTGAAATCCCCGACTGGAACGACAAAAGGGAAAGAAATTAAAGCCAGATTTGTTCCCCTGGGCTGGAGGAAGGAGGATCCCTTCTGGTTTGTTCCTTCTTTCTTGTTTCCTTTAAAGCCAGGAGATCAATTGCGGGGTTTAATGAAAACCGTCTCGTGCCAGAGGTGGACAATGCGACTCCTGGAGAGGGACGTTCCCGGCATCCCGGAGATTTTACGGCAGCTTGGAGCGTCAGGATCCACCCCTGGGAGTCCCAGCCCGTCTCTGGACCGTGGCATGTGAGTGCTGAGCCCATGGGGGGGGGGGACCACCAGTGGCAATTCCCATCCCTCATCCTGGAGGATCACCGTGTTGTGGGTCCATCCTCCGTCACCCATTCCCAGCTGGAAGTGCAGCCACGAGGGGCTCGTCAGAATCTGGTTTGAAGTCCAAGTGGTGGGATTTAAACCCAGGAGAGATGGGACATCCATGGCGTGAGCTGAGCAGGTTTATTCGCACCTGCCTCCCTTGGGCACCCCCTGTATCCCTTGAGGGTCTCCTGGAGCG
>NW_024104929.1:0-108046 GCF_003945595.2 Pipra filicauda
GCTGTTATTCCCTCCAAGTGGAAGGAAGAGAGACTTGGGGCTGCAGCTCCTCCTCCTGTGCCCCACACGCAGGGCATTGGGGCCTGTCTGGCTGCAGCCCCTCAGCGGGGGCACCGGGGTAAGAACAGACTTGCAGTGGGGAAAGCTGCTCTGAAAGCCCCGAGAGCTGGGCTGTGCAGAGGCTTTGCTGACAATGGCCTTGGGGGTGGACGTGCTGGGACTCAGGCCCAGGGGGAAAATCCCAGGCCTGATCCCTGAGGAGATCAGCACATGCTGCTGAAATGCTGGGGGAGAGAAGAGCCAGCAGAGGGAGGAAACAAGTGTGGACAGCCTGGGCTGATGGGATTTGGACTCGTGCCTGGCCCGGCCTTGGCTTGGCAGAGAAGGGACAGCCTTTGTGTCCCTGCAGGGCTGGGATTCACTCCCTGCCCCAAAGGCCCCCAATGTGTCTGAGAAGCCCTGGGTGGTGCCTGTCCCACAACTGCTGGGAATGGGGATGGGGTTCCTGCACAGGCCCTGTGCTGTCCAGGGCAGCTGCTGCACTTGTGCTGCAGAGCCCTGGCACCTCCCCTGGCACTACAGGCCCCTCTTTGGCTGTTCAATCCAGGCTCTGCTGCCCTCAATTAGGTTCAGCAGTGAAGGGATGTCCAGGAGACAATTGCCATTGTACTCTGAGCACATGTAGAAAATACCCTGATAAAGAACAGGAGAGAGACCTCTCTCCCTGTGCCACCTGACTCCATTAGGTCACCTGAACACCTCTAGGGGCTGCCCTGGACAGAAGGAACAGTGACAGGTTCCCCTGTCCTACATGTGGGCACCTTCTGCCACTGAAGTTGGCCAAAGTAATGTCCCAGCAGCCTCCAAGAAGATCCCACAGCTGCTGCCCTGTCCCTAGGAACTGTTCCATTGGAGCCTGCAGTTCCCAGCAGGAATCTCGGTCACCTCTGGCCCCTCAGAAGGAACCAGGGCTTTGTGTCCCAGCAGGTCACTCCTGGCTTTGGTCTTCCTTCATTGCCATGGGAGCTGGGACAAGGAGTCACCTGCAGGGGCCTGTTTTGGGCCCACTGAAGTGGGGCAGGAGGAATCCCAGGCCATGGGGGTTGTGGAGGGAGCTGAGTGTCCTTCTGGCCCCAGGTCTGCAGAGCCACAAGGAGACACCTCTGTTGACTCAGCTGAGTCCCTTCCCTCAGTGCAGGTGAAGGAGATCCCTCCTGGGCACTGTCTGGGTTTCCTGTCTAATGATGGGATATGAAAAGGGGACTCTCGAACTTAACTCTGTGTCTGTTTGGAGAAATGACCCTGCTGAAAGAAGTGTCTGTGCCCAGCTGAGAGAAGGCACATCATTATTTCCTTCAGCTGTGTGCCAGCAGGTTCCCCTGGAGCCCCAGGGACAGCTGGAGGGAGCCCAGAGGGGCAGAGAAAGGGCTGCCTGGGGCTGTTGCTGTGCTGCTGAGCTGGGCCGGGCTCCTGGCACACAGGAAGATCCTGGCAAGCAAGAAGAGCTTCAAAGAGACAGCTCTGCTGGTGAGCAGCTCCTCTGCACAGCCCAGCAGGGCTGAGGGCACTGCCTGCAGCACCCAGGGTACAGGAGAGAAGGCAGAGAGATGAGAGGCAGCCTGGGCTGGGAGGTGACTGAGCTCTCACTATGGGAGAAACCTTCCCAGGATTTGAAGGAAGAATTCTCTGGCTGTAGGAAAGTTCAACTTGCCTTCCTGGAGGCATCTCCTAAAGCTGGCACATCCCACAGCTTCTAGGATCTTTCAGCAGGACTCTCCCAGTTGCTGCAGTGCAGGGGAAGTGGCCATATGGCAGAGCAGGGCAGGAGCTGCAGGCAGCAAGGGCAGAGAGGAGAAGGGAGCAGGAGGTTCAAGGGATCCTGGGCTGGGAGGACAGGGCAGAGCTGCTCAGGGCAGGAACCTTGCCAGCCCTTTGCCACAGTCAGGCTCTGGCTGCAGAGCAGTGCAGGTGAGTTCCTGCAAGTGCCTCTGCCAGCTGCCAAATGGCAGCAGTGGCAGGAGCTGTCAGGATGGCTCTGCTGGATTTGCTGGGGTGCAGCAGGAGAAGCTGCTGCAGAGCAGGACTTGCTGCTGCCCCCTCAGAGGCCCAGGGCCAGAAGGTTCCCTGTGCCAGGGCTGGCTGTGGGGTGGGAATGTGGGGGTGCAGCCAGGGGTGCCCAGGGCTGTGGGGCAGAGCAGGGTCCTGCCCCCAGGGCTCTGTGTGCTGGGGCAGGGACTCTGCTGCCTGCCAGGGTCAGCTCTCAGCCCGGCCAAGGAGCTGCCACGGCCCTGCAGGGAGAAGGGGTGGGTGGAAGGAGTGACCCCTCCGGGCAGGGCAGGGCTGGGCAGGACCCTTCAGCTGCAGGCTCAGGGCTCCTCACAGCTTCAGCTCCACCTCCTCCATTTCCAGGGGCCCTTCTCAGGAAGCACATCCCCCCAGAACACCTCCCCCTTCCCAGCCACCACAGGGGCTCTGGGATCTGCTCTGCAGCCCCTGCCCAGGCAGAGCTGCCCCTGGGCACTGGGCTGGGGATGGCTCTGGCAGCACTGGCAGGGAGCTGAGCTGGGCACAGGCAGGGGCTGCTGGCAGGAACAGCTCCTCACCCAGAGACAGGCAGGCAGGGAGAGGCAGCTGCTGCCACAAGGGCTGGGCAGGGGGATGTGGGCCCCTCCCTGCTGTCCCTGTGGCACAGACCCCTTCCCTGAGCAGCTCCTGCCTGGGCTCCTTTCCCAGCCTAAGCAGAGCCTGTGCCCTCAGGCCCACGGGGGCTGGGCTGTGCATTGCCCTGCAGCAGCCAGAGCCCAGGCAAGGACAGGCCCCTGATTTCCAGCTGTCTCTCTGTGTCCCTCCTCCCTTGGCAGCAGCACTGTGGCATTTCCCTGCCATCCCCTGCTGCCTGGGCTCTCCTTGTTCTCACCAGTGGCTTTTCTGAGCCAGTGTGGGGTTTGGAGGGGGCAGATTCCTGTCCAGACAGAAACCCTTTGGGTGCTGCTGTGGGGATGTGTCTGTGGGAGCCAAGTGCCCAAGTGCCCTCCAGGCACCTTCAGGGTATTCAGCTGTTTGTCTGGGTGTCCTGCAGGGCTGCAGGTGCCCTCCAGAAGGGCACAGCTCTGCCATAGGACCTCTGTGCTGCACAGGATCCCCATGGAGAAAACTCCTCAGTGCTAAATCCATGGAAATGCTCTGGGAGGGGTGAGATGAAAAGGTGAGCAGTGTGTCAGTCTGTTCTTTGGACATGGATTCTTGGATATCTGTGCAGTTTCTCTGTAGGGGAACAGTTGAGTGTGATGCTCCTTCAGCTCCGAAGTGCCAGCACAGGGCAGCTGAGCCCAGGACTGATGGGCAGAGCAGTTCTTCTCTCTGCACTGAGGGACTGTCCCTGTGCCCCTCAGAACCCACAAGACTTGACCTGCAGTGCAATAGGAATGTCAGGGATTTCAGACCTCCACAACCACTCCTAAGTGTGGCAGGTGCAAGTGGGTGAACAAATACAGAGAATTCCCTCAGCTCAGTCCTTCATTTGGGCAAACTGCAAACAGCAAAGCTGAGAAGCTCTTGGATGTATCACGAGTACCTTTAATTTGAGATCACCCTGCATTCCAAGTTCCCTCTCTCAGCAGAGCAAGAAGGAGTCCTTGGGAGCCCATCACAGAGTTACTGCTTAACATGGTCCTCTCAGCCAGAAAAAGCCAGAGCTCAGGGGAGGGGAGCTGCAGGGAGGTCTGAGTGAGGAAAGAGAGCCTGAGAGTGGGGTGGCTGTGAGACGTGTAATGTTTGGCTGCAGAAGCCTGGTCTAACTCAACAGTGACTTTTCCTCCTCAACAGATTAAAATACTCTGATGATGGAGTAAATGTCCAACAGCAGCTCCCTCACCCAGTTCCTCCTCCTGGCATTCGCAGACAGGCGGGAGCTGCAGCTCCTGCACTTCTGGCTCTTCCTGGCCATCTCCCTGGCTGCCCTCCTGGCCAACGGCCTCATCCTCAGCGCCGTAGCTGCGACCACCACCTGCACACCCCCATGGGCTTCTTCCTGCTCAACCTCTCCCTCACAGACCTGGGCTGCATCTGCACCACTGTCCCCAAAGCCATGCACAATTCCCTCTGGGACACCACAACCATCACCTACACGGGATGTGCTGCACAGGTCTTCTTCTTTTTCTTCTTCATCTCAGCAGAGTTTTCCCTCCTCACCATCATGTGCTATGACCGCTACGTTGCCATCTGCAAACCCCTGCACTACGGGACCCTCCTGGGCAGCAGAGCTTGTGCCCACATGGCAGCAGCTGCCTGGGCTGCTGGGTTTCTCAATGCTCTGCTGCACACAGCCAATGCATTTTCCCTGCCCCTGTGCCAGGGCAATGCCCTGGGCCAGTTCTTCTGTGAAATCCCACACATCCTCAAGCTCTCCTGCTCACACTCAGGCTACCTCAGGGAAATTGGGCTCACTGTGGTTAGTTCCTCTTTAATATTTGGTGGTTTTGTTTTCATTGTTTTCTCCTATGTGCAGATCTTCAGGGCTGTGCTGAGGATCCCCTCTCAGCAGGGACGGCACAAAGCCTTTTCCACGTGCCTCCCTCACCTGACCGTGGTCTCCCTGTTTGTCAGCACTGCCATATTTGCCTACCTGAAGCCTCCCTCCATCTCCTCTCCATCCCTGGATCTGGCCCTGTCAGTTCTGTACTCAGTGGTGTCTCCAGCACTGAATCCCTTTATCTACAGCCTGAGGAACCAGGAGCTCAGGGACGCTCTGAGGAAAATGATGACTAGATGCTTTTCAGCAGCAATAACCTGCCTCTTTTCCTCTGTACAGCATTCATAATGAAACTCATGAGCATCTCAGCCTTCCTTCTCAGGTCTTCTTGTCAATATGTTGCACACAATGAAATTTTTTGATTCATCCCCTCATCTGGATCACTGTTTACCTCTTGAATTTGTCTCTCTAACTCTGTAATTGAGTAATCGTGCTATCTCTATATTTCAACAAAATAAACTCTCATGCAGTGCCGTGTTTATCTGGGATCCTTCCTCTGTGACGGTGGTGTGTTGACCTCGGTCAGGTGCCCACCCAACCACTCTATCACTCCCCTTCCCAGTGGGAAAGGGAGTGAGTAAGGCAGAAAAAAAAAACAACCCATGGGTTGGGATAAGGCAGTTTATTTAAAGCAAAAAGCAAAGCAAAGCTTGCACGCGCAGAAGTGAAAAACAGCAGGGTTTGTTCTCTGCTTCCCATGAGCAGCCATGGTCGGCCACTCCCGAGGAGCAGGGCTTGGGTCCACGGGACGGTTCCTCAGCAGGCAGCCATCAGACAATGAATGCCCCCCTCCTGCTCCCTGCCTCAGCTTTTAGAGCTGAGCTGACCTCCCATGGGCTGCAATGTCCCTTGGCTCAGTTGGGCTCAGCTGGCCTGCTTGGGTCCCCTGCCAGGCTCTGGAAAAGCTGGTAGCCCATGGCTTGGACAAGTGTACCCTCTCCTGGATTAGGAGCTGGCTGGAGGGTCGGGCCCAGAGAGTGCTGGTGAATGGAGCTGCATCCAGCTGGCAGCCGGTCACCAGTGGTGTTCCCCAGGGGTCTGTGTTGGGTCCAGTCCTGTTTAACATCTTTATTGATGATTTAGATGAGGGGATTGAGTCCATCATCAGCAAATTTGCTGATGACACCAAACTGGGAGGGAGTGTCGACCTGCTGGAGGGCAGGAGGGCTCTGCAGAGGGATCTGGATAGACTCGAGAGATGGGCTGATTCCAATGGAATGAAGTTCAATAAAGCCAAGTGCCGGGTCCTGCACTTTGGCCACAACAACCCCATGCAGTGCTACAGGCTGGGCACAGAGTGGCTGGAAAGCAGCCAGGCAGAAAGGGACCTGGGGGTACTAATTGACAGGAAGCTGAACATGAGCCAACAGTGTGCCCAGGTGGCCAAGAAGGCCAATGGGATCTTGTCCTGTATCAAAAATAGCATGGCCAGCAGGAGCAGGGAAGTGATCCTTCCCCTGTACTCTGCGTTGGTGAGGCCACACCTTGAGTAGTGTGTTCAGTTCTGGGCCCCTCAGTTCAGGAAGGATATTGAGGTGCTGGAGCGGGTCCAGAGAAGAGCAACAAGGCTGGTGAAGGGACTGGAGCATAAGTCCTATGGGGAGAGGCTGAGGGAGCTGGGGTTGTTTAGCCTGGAGAAGAGGAGGCTCGGAGGTGACCTCATCGCCGTCTATAACTACCTGAAGGGAAGTTCTAGCCAGGTGGGGGTTGGTCTCTTCTCTCAGGCACTCAGCAATAGGACAAGGGGGCACGGGCTTAAGCTCCGCCAGGGGAAATTTAAGTTGGATATCAGGAGAAAATTCTTTACAGAGAGAGTAATCCGGCTTGGAATGGCTGCCAGCGAGGTGGTTGCTTCACCATCCCGGCGATTTTTAAACGCCGATTGGACGTGGCACTGAGTGCCATGATCTTGGACGTGGCACTGAGTGCCATGATCTAGTAAATGGACTGGATTTGGACCAAGGGTTGGACTCGATGATCTCGGAGGTCTTTTCCAACCCAATCGATTCTATGATTCTATGATTCTATGATTCTATGATTCTTGCCCTCAGCTAAGGAAGGAATGTCCCAGTGTTGGTGCTGTGCTCAGCAGGGGCCTAAACACTGGGGTGTTCTCAACCCCCTTCCAGCTGCCAATGCCAAGCCCAGCCCTGGGAGGGCTGCTGTGGGGAACTGAACTGCAGCTCAACCAGACCCAACACACCAACAGAGAGGAAAGATTTTGATGAGGTAAAAACAGGCTCAGGGAATGCTGAGGGTGCTGAAACACTGACTGTGCAAACACTCCTGGTAGGCCTTTACTCTCTTTGTAACTTCAAATCCCAACACTACCTAAAAGTGTTGCCCCCCCCAACTGAAAGGAATCCACTGCTCTAATTCCAAACTCAACCTGAACTCAAAGGCAAAGCCCAAACCCAGAACTCCAGACTCTTACCAATCCCAAACCTGTATGGTTGGTATGAAAACCTAAGCTTTAATCCTAACCCAGCCCAAAACCCTCTTCCCCTAATCATGAACCAGACACTGCCAGCAGAACAACAAACCTCCCAAAGTTCTGCCTGATCCCCACCCTGAGCTCTAAACCCCAAGCCCTGACCATTAAGCACCCCCACAGCCCTTGGGAGCAGGGCAAGGACCTGGAGGGCCCAGAGCAGGCCCAGGGGGTTGGCAGAGGAATGGGAGGTGACCTGGATCTGCTCAGCTCTGCAGTGACCCCCAGGAGAAGGGCCTGGGCTCTGGGAGGGATGTCCTGTGGCACAGGGGCTCAGGATCCAAGTTCAGAAGGCCAAGTGCACATGGCAACAGCCAGAGCTGGTGCAGAGCCATCAGGGAGGGTCTAGAAATGCTGCTGGGAGGGGGTGGGAAAGCAGGAGGGGGGTGTGCAGCCTGCAAGGCCAGAGCAGCAGCAGGGCCAGGGCAGGACAGCCTGCAGGAGAGATGGCCAAGGGCTCTGGCAGGGCTGCAAGGCCCAAAGGCACCCAGGCCTGTGTCCCCTTGCCTCTGGCAGCTGCCTCTGCCACTCAGGCCACCACAAGCCACTTTCCTGGCAGGTTCTGCCCTTGGGTTCTGCCTCGCCCCTCCCTCAGCAGCCTGGCAGGGGTTGCCCAGTTTTGGGCCTTTGTTGTTCCTCCCCTCCCATCCCAGTGCCCCCCAAACAGCCCTGAGCCAGCCGGGAGGGACAGGATCTGCTGGGCCAGGGCCTGGGGCTCAGCCCTTGGCCTTTGTGCGCCACAAAACCAAGGCAGGCTTTGCTCAGCATTGCAGGGGCCTGCCCAGAGCCTTTGTCTGCCTGCACTCCTGGCCTCCAAGGAGCGGCTCCAAGGAGTCCCTGGGGAGGCTTTGGCAGTGCCTGCCCTCAGTGGGGCCCAGCAATGCTTCAAGGCACTTGGACTTTGGCTTCTGACTTCTTCAGCAGCTGC
Source organism: Pipra filicauda (assembly GCF_003945595.2). NCBI lineage: Eukaryota > Metazoa > Chordata > Aves > Passeriformes > Pipridae > Pipra > Pipra filicauda. Next base: position 7,951 of record NW_024104929.1, read on the forward strand.
TTCAATCTTCTCTCAGTACCTCAGGATCATGGGCTGGGCTGCAAACACACCGTGGGGCTCATTAAATTCCAGAAATCCCTCAGGATCTCTTTGTCTTCCTTTAATTGTCTTCAAGGCAATTTCAAAACAAGTCTTCAAAATTTGTACTTTTTTTTTTTAATTCAATTATGGATACTTTTCTGTTCAGAGGAGAGCTGATAGAGGTGTTCTCCAAGTGATCTTGATGCTGAGTGTCTCCTCAGGAGATCCACACTGACCCTGGATGATCAGCCTTGCTCCTCACCCCCCAACCTCCCCAGTTCTGACATGGCCCATCTTGGACTGACAGCTGATGCAGCTCCAAACACACTTTGGGACCATTAAAACACAGGAAAACAAATTATTTCTATTCCTTTAATTGTCTTCAATCTTCAAGATTTCTACAGCTAATTTGAGTTGTTTTTAAGTTTAGCTAAGGAGGATGACTTTAAAGTGAAAGTCATGAAAAATATATATTTTTTGATGAATAGGAATGATTTACACAGAGCCTTGGGATGCAAGAGGGTCAGGGTGCAAAGGATTTTGATCCAAAGACAAGGGGGCAAAAGGTCTTAGTAGCATTTAATCATTGACCAATTGAACAGTTATCAGGTGATTCAATAGCATTTGCTACAATTTTAACAGTGACTAAATTATAGATTCACAATAACAACATTCCCACCACAGTCAATTCACACCCACACCCAGGCAGAGATGTGTGGACACATCAGTAGCTGGGTGTGGAAAGGTCCCTCTCCCAAATTCTCCTTGTTGTCAGGGAAACACTCCCCCAAATCCCTTTGTGTTTGCCAACAGACCAGGGTCACAGCTGGAGGAGTGTTTGTGGAGGGGGATCAGAATTGTCCTGGGCATCAGTGAGGGTTCTTTGGAGTGTTGGAAACTGGAGGGTTCCCGAGCTGGGAGAGGCTGCCAGAGGTGTCCCACTGAGAGGGAGGTGCTGGGGAGCTGCCAGGGCCTCCCTCAGCCCCACTGGTTGTGGGCTCCCAAGGGGACTGGCTTTAGTTATCTGCTGAATTTCCCTCCTGGTGTCAGGAATGACTGGAGTTTCCCAAATATTTGGGAATTGTATCCAAACTGTTCCATTTGGGTTACGATTCAGTCAGGGAATGTTCCAAGGTTTTCAGGGGATGACTGATTGTCCTGTGTTCCCCAGCTCTTACACCCATCCCAGTCAGCTGGATGGTTTATTGACAATGTGTCCCGAGGGGCGGCACCTCCGATGCCAGAGAAACCCCTGCCCCTGGATTAGGAAACCTTTGGAATTCAGGAGGTGTTCCAGTGGAGCATGACAATGAACAGCAATTTCCCTAAAGCCCAGAGCCCAGCAGAACAAAGGCAGGCCCCATCAGTGTCAGAGCAAAGGTCCCCCATCCCTGTGTCCCTGTGGCCGCTGAGGCGGCAGCGCAGGCCCGAGGCGGTGCCGGGTCCCGGTGCAGCCGGGGCAGAGCGGCGGCTGCGCGAGCGGCAACCCCGGCGGTGAGTGCGGCAGCCCCGTGGGAGCGGCGGCTCCGGGCACAGACGCCGGCGGCAGCCGCTGTGGCTCGTGGAACCGAGTGGCCATTGGGACACTGCAGGGCCTGCTGGAATCCAGGGGCCGGTGGGACACTGGGGAGCCTCTTGGAGCCAAGGGAACCCTGGGATGTTTTGGAACATCGTGGAATCCAGGAGCCATTGTGACACTGCAGGGCATCATGGAACCAATGGAATCCTGGGACATAGTGGAAACTCATGAAATCATCAGGGCCATTGTGACACTCCAGACCCTCATGGAACCAAGGGTCCATTGTGACACTGCAGGACCTCATGGAACCAAAGGAACCCTCAGAGTTTTTGGAACCTCATGGAATCAAGGGGCTGTTTCTGGCAGGGTGCTCTGCTCTGACAATACCTAAAAACTGGTCAGAGAATGCAAACAATGCACACTCTCTGTGATGAGTTACTGCTGGTGTCAAGGTGCTGTTTTTAATGTTGAATTATGCTAAACCCAAAATGCTTCATGAAACTTCAGACACACATCCTGCTTTCTGAAGCAGGATTTGACAGATAAGCTGCTCCCTGGCCTGCAAATATGTCTGGCAGTCAAACCCTTGATAACTATAAAAGCCCCGTCCAACTGTCATGTGGCAGATTCTTCCACAGGCTTCCTTGAAGTGTGTGGAGCTTCTGCCATGAAGCAGGGACAGCCCTTCATGGTCACTGCCAAAGGGTTAAGTGAAAGAGAGAGAACTACCCCCTGTCATTTGGGATGAGTTACCTCAATGTCTGCTTCAGGATTGTTTCTTTTTGCTGACTTTGATCCAATTACTTTAATAGAATGACTTTGATAGACTGTCCTGTCCTATCTTACACTATACTGCTAAGAGATTTTTGGCTTTTATAATTTGAAGTAAATAACTCTCTTTAAGGTCTTTAGTCTGTTCACTTGTCTGGTAAATTTTCTGTTCATTTGTCATAATAAATCATTGTTTTTATAGAAATATTTCTGATTTGCCATCACTAAAACTTGCAGGACAAAGTGACTGAATCACACCTCTATAATTCCTTCAACTGAAACCAAAATCTGAGTCTGAGATTGGATCCAGCCACCCCCAGGCTCCTCTCTGAGAAGGAATTTAGAAAGCAAGGGGGTCCTTTGTGCACCTCGTAGCTCAACGAGTTCAGCACAGAATCCCCCTGCACACACACAAACACACAGGCATGGGAATCTACACACACACTCCTGTTCATCCCTACACAGACATAACCCAGACAGACTCGCAGGGGAACTCCACACACCATTCCCACATCACAACAGGAGAACGGTTAGAAAAACACAAAATATGTGCACCAACCATCACTGCACTGAAGCATTCACAGGATGGGACACCTGTGTCCACTTTTGAAATGTTACAGCCATTCTACACAACCTTTATTTCCTGTCAGCTGAGTATTCTATCAGCTGCATTCTAAGATGAAACTCCAGGCACATGAACAGCTGAATCTGTTCCACATTTAAACGCTGTTGCACATTTTTAAATGGAGAAAGTAGGGAAACTGCTCAGTGTTCAAATGAATGAAACACAGTGAGCCACAAAAGGCAAAAGTACATAGTGTACAGCAGCTTTGTGGAGTTACAGATCTGCTCAATGTTTTATGTGTGGCATTCAGAGACCATGTTTAAATTTATTAAACTACTCCCATTCTGCTTCCCCCACCCTCCCTTTTTGGAGTGTTTCAATTGCCTTTCCTTCTTCCAACACCTGTGACAACTGCTAAAACAGTAAAATTAAGTCCACTCTGTAATCCTTTAGTCAACATTACGTGTTAATCGGAGGTTGAGGGAGATTTCCTGTTATGAACGCCCTGATTCATTTAAACTTATTAAACTGACACATATGTCAAAATGAGCAGATACATTTATTGCATGTTAGCTCATTAACTATTAGTAATTATTAGTGCTATTGTTATTGCTGAAAGAGCAAAAATTCAAGGCTGCAGCTGGCTTTAAGTTATTGCATTCTTTAACATGCTCTGCCTTAAAATCAAAGCATACCTAGTGATGGTCAGACAGATGTCTCTGCACTCTCAAAATGTTCAGACAATTTTTAGCTCGAATCCTCTCTACCCTCACCCATAACACAAGAACTGCAGAAACTACAACACTTATTTTGTATGTTCTTATGCTCACATGTGCATATGCAGGTCACAATATACAGTCAAATCACAATTGCTATGGATATAATTAATGTTTCAAACTGTGGGGTTTTTTAATTGAGACAGGGAAGCAGATATATTTCTGAACGTTAGTTCTTTCTCTGTGTCCATTCAATCCCACATGCCTCAAGCCCTGCACTCACACAATATATTGCAGTGTTTTAAGATGACTTTTAATTGAGCCAAAGACGAGGAAAAAAATTAGTTTTAATCTTGCACCAGAGCCAAAAAGACATGTGCCCCGATTTCATTGAAATGTGTCTACTCTAAGAGGCTTATCTAAACTAATCCTTCAAATCAGCTGTAAGAAGGTACATTCAAGAAAGCTCCTTTCAAGGAGCTGGGGAGGGGACAAAGCATCCACAAAAAAACCAAAACACCACCGAAAAAAGCCCAACCTAACACCCAACTTATCATCTCTTTATATATTTTATAAAAAATGTGCCACTGTAGTAAAAGCTGTAGAAACTGCATTCTTACATTTCTGAAGCTATCTTACACTATACACAGTGCACTGATCTATAAACCATATCTGAAAGGGGACCCTCCTCTGTTTATTTTCTGTTATTTACCCCGGAACATCACAGTGGGTTTTCCCTGCACTCCCTTCCCAAACTGTGCTCCCCTAGCCAGGCTGTTTGCTGCTTCCCGGATCATTTCAGCACCGTGGGATCGCCGCCATTCCCTTTTCCTGCCTGGCTCAATTCCCCCCAGCCCTGCGCTGTGCAGGCAGTGAGGACAGCGAGTGGGCAGCTCCCAGGGGTGCGGGGGCAGCAGGCAGAGGGGGGGGGCGGGCAGCAGCCTTGGAACAAAGCCTTGGAAATCTTTGATCCATACATGGGATGACTGGAACCATCACTTACATCAGGGTTATCTCTACGTGCTGTCTTTATGTCCTCTAACATCTAATGCATGGTTTTTAAAACAATAGATTAAAGGGGTTGCACTTTTTAAAGGTGCAAGGAACACTCAATTCAACCCTCACAGTTGAATAAATAACACTCCAATAAATACCCACATCAGAAAAACATCTCTTTTAAGTCCTGAAAACCAGAAAAGGGACTTTCCACATGGGTGTCCTGTCATCCAGAACTATTAGGGAAGAATTCAAGAGAATAAAGAAGTCTAGAAGTGTTCTGTCCAAGATCCAGGTGAGATTCTCGCTCTTCTAACATTTCACTGACCTAGGAAGCAAGAATTTGTCACAGAATTAATAGTGGAGAAAAATGAGACCAGTGAAAGATCCTGAGCTCAGGAGAACCTGACTGTGCTGGGGAATCAGAGCTTTCACCCTGGGAAATGAACTGCTCTGAAAGAGTGGGAAGAAACCAGGAACAAAGGCTGAGTTCAAATGCTCAGGAGTAAACAACTCCTTCCTCACCAAAAGGTCTGAGCAACCCTTAACTCACCTCTAGACACCCATGGAAATAAAACAGCCTGACCTTGAACCCAAGGGAAACAAAGACAAATTCCAAGGCTTTAGCTGGAGCAAGGTTGGGGGGGGGGATGTGTCATATCTCTATGACATCACATGCTCCCCGTGACATCACAACCTTCATGTGAGAGGACACTTCCCTTATGACATCATATCTCCCTTATGATGTCATATCCATCATATGATATCACATCCTTCCTCTGATATCATAAAATCCCTGTGATGTCACGTCCTCCCCATGACATCCCAGCTCTCCTGTGACATCACACCTCCCCTGTGCCGTCACATCTCTCCTATAATGCCACATACATCATATGGCATCACACCCTTCCTGTGACATCACATCTCCCCTAAGACATCACACCCCTTGTAACATCATAGCTGATGTAACATCCATCATATGACATCATATCTCTCCTGTAATATCATATCATCTCTGTGACATCACATCCTCCCTGTGACATCATGTCCTCCATGTGACATCACATCCGTGCTGTGACATCACCACTCCCCTATGACGTCACATCCATCATATGACACCACATCTCTCCTGTGATATCACATCCTCCCCGTGACATCACAATATCCCCTGTGACATCACATCCTCCCTGTGACATCACATCTCCTCTATGACATCACATCCATCATATGGCATCACAGCTCTCATGTGATATCATATAATCCCTGTGATGTCACATCCTCCCCTGTGACATCACATCGTCCCTGTAACATCACAGCTCCCCTATCACATCACATCCTTCCTGTGCAAATACATCCCCCCCATGACATCACAGCTCCCCTGTGACATCACAGCTCCCCTGTGACATCACAACTAACCTGTGACATCACATCCACCCTGTGACATCACATGTCTCCTGTGACTTCACATCCTCCCCGTAACATCACAGCTCCCCATGGCATCGCAGCTCCCCCATGACATCACATCCTTACCTGTGACATCACATCTCTCCTATGACATCACATCCATCATATGACATCACATCTCTCCTGTGATATCACATCCTCCCCGTGACATCACAATATCCCCTGTGACATCACATCCTTGTTGTGACATCAAGGCTCATCTATGACGTCACATCCATCATATGACATCACATCCTTCCTGTGACATCACATCCCCCATGACATTACATCTCCCCTATGACATCAGATTCTCCCTGTGACATCACAGCTGCCCTATGACAACACACCTTCACATCACATCACAGCCCCCTGTGACACCACAGCTGACATCTGTCCATCATATGACATCACATCTATCCTGTGACATCACATCTCTTCTACGACATCACATCCATCATATGACATCACAACTTTCCTGTGATATCATATCATTCTTCTGACATTACGTCCTCCCCTGTGACATCACACCTCCCCTATGACATCACACATCCCCTGTGACATCACACCTCCCCTATGACATCACACCTCCCGTGTGACATCACAGCTGACGTCACATCTCTCCTGTGATATCATATCATCCCTGTGACATCAAATCCTCCCCGTGACATCCCAGCTTCCTTAGGACATCACATCCCCCATGACATCCCATCCTTCCTGTGACATCACATCTCACCTATGATGTGACATTCATCATATGACATCACATCTCATAGTGACATCACACCTCCCCATGACATCACAGCCTCCTGTGACATCACAGCTGACATCACAACCATCATTTGACATCACATCCTTCACAAGACATCACATCTCCCCTGTCAGGTCATAGTCATCAATTGACATCACACCTCTCCTGTGATACCACATCCTTCCTGTGACATCACATCTCTCTTATGAAGTCGCATCCATCATATGACATCACATCTCTCCTGTGATATCATAGCATCCCTCTGACATCACACCTGCCCCATGACATCAGATACTTCCTGTAATATCACAGCTCCCCTATGACATCACATGCATCATATGACAACATCTCTCCTGTGATATCATATCATCCCTGTGACATCACAGCTCCCCTGTGACATCACACATCTCCTGTGACATCACATCTTTGCTGTGACATCACATCTCCCCTATGACAACGCATCCATGACATGACAACACATCCTCCCCGTGACATCACACCTCCCCATGACATCACAGCTCCCCTGTGACATTACCTGCTCCCCTGTGACATCACACCTCTCCTATGACATCACATCCTCCCTGTGTCATCACATCCTTCCTATGACATCACATTTCCCCTATGACATCACATTCATCATATGACATCACATCTCCATTGTGATATCACATCTTTGTTGTGACATCAAGGCTCCTCTATGATGTCACATCCATCATATGACATGGGATCCTTCCTGTGACATCACATTTCCCCTATGACATCACACCTTCCCATGATGTCATATCTCCCCTATGACATCAGATCTCTCCTGTGATGTCACAACCATCATATGACATCACACCTCTCCAATATCATATCATCCCTATGATGTCACGTCCTCCTCTGTGACATCACATCCTCCCCATTACATCACAAACCCTCCATATGTCATCACATGCTTCCTGTGACATCACAGCTCCCCCACGACGTCACATCCATCATATGACATTACATCTCCCTTGTGACATCACGTCCACCCCATGACATTACAATACCCCCTGTGACAACACATCCTTCCTGTGGCATCACATCTCCTCTATGATGTCACATCCATCATATGACATCATAGCTCTCCTGTAATTTCATATAATCCCTGTGACGTCGTGTCCTCCCCTGTGAAATCGCATCATCCCTGTGACATACATCCTTGTTCTGACATCACATCTTCCTTGTGATATCACATCCTTGTTGGGACATCAAAGCTCCTCTATGATGTCCCATCTATCATATGACATCACATCTCCCCTATGACATCACATCCAGTCACATCCAGATCCATCCCAAGGTTGGATGTGTGTGTGAGACAGGTAGAACCACAAATGCCTGCACAGCCCAGAGCAGTCAGTGTGGGGCTGTGCTTGCTGCTGCAGAGACCCCCAGGGAACAAACCCAGGCAGTAGTTTGGGGGCTGTGTGGGTGTGTCCCTAAGGAGGACACTTGCCTTATTATTGCTTATTATTTGTAATATCTTATAGATCTCTCATACAACACCTAAGGATGGATTCTATAGAATATGTGCCATAGACATTTGGGTTGGGTCTGGCTGAGCTGCAGTTCAGTTCCCCACAGCAGCCCTCCCAGGGCTGGGCTTGGCATTGGCAGCTGGAAGGGGGTTGAGAACACCCCAGTGTTTTGGCCACTGCTGAGCACAGCACCAACACTGGGACATTCCTTCCTTAGCTGAGGGCAAGAGCCTGGCAGGGGACCCAAGCAGGCCAGTTGAGCCCAACTGAGCCAAGGGACATTGCAGCCCATGGGAGGTCAGCTCAGCTCTAAAAGCTGAGGCAGGGAGCAGGAGGGGGGCATTCATTGTCTGATGGCTGCCTGCTGAGGAACCGTCCCGCGGACCCAAGCCCTGCTCCTCGGGAGTGGCCGACCATGGCTGCTCATGGGAAGCAGAGAACAAACCCTGCTGTCTTTTGCTTTAAATAAACTGCCTTATCTCAACCCACCAGTTGTTTTTTTTTCCACCTTACTCTCTCCCCTGTCCTGCTGGAAAGTGGAGTGATAGAGCGGCTGGGAGGGCACCTGGTGTCCAGCCAAAGTCAACCCACCACACACCTGAACACTTGCAGAGACTCCACCACCTCCCTGGGCTACTTGTTCCAATGCCTGAACACTCTCAGTGGAAAAAGGGTTCTTCAATATCTAGTATGAACCTTGCCCAACGCAATTTAAGGCAATTCCCTCAAGCCCAGTTCCCTCAGCCATCCCTCAGCAGACATGTTTTCCAGAGCCTTCCCCAGCTCCGTTCCCTTCTCTGGACACGCTCCAGCCCCTCAAGGGCCTTTTGGCACTGAGGGGCCAGAACTGGACACAGCACTCCAGGTGGGGCCTCCCCAGTGCCCAGCACAGAGGGGCAATCAGTTCTCTGCTCCTGCTGGCCACACTCTTCTCCACAAAGGCCACCATGCCCTTGGCCTTCTTGCCCCCCTGGGCACACTCTGCCTCATATCCAGCCCCTGTCAAGCAGCACCCCCAAGTCCCTTCCTGCTGAGCAGCTCTCCAGCCCCTCTGCTCCCAGCCTGGAGCATTCCAGGGGCTTGTTGGGACCCAAGGGCAGGCCCTGACACTTGGCCTTCTTGATCCAGCCTGTCCAGATCCCTCTGCAGAGCCTTCCTGCCCTCCAGCACATCCACACTCACACCCAGCTGGGTGTTGTCCACGACTTTACTGAGGGGACTGGAAGGCCACAATTAGGTCACCCCAAAGCCTTCCCTTCTCCAACCACAACAATCCCAGTTCTCTCAGCTTTTCCTCACAGAAAGGTTTCAATAGACCTCAAGTGGCTGAAGCCCTGGGTTTGGCCATCAGGCCTTGTCTTTCACTGCTGTGCTCTTTTAATAGAGCAACAGAGAATTGCAACAAAAAACTGAAAAGAAAAACTTTGCAAATTTTTTTTCAGAACCTTCGGTCGAGGTTGGGAATGGTTTGTCTCCCTTGGCAGGGAGGGTCAGTACTCTTTGTCATTCTGACAGGACTGCCCAGGTCCCTGATTTTATCGTGGCCAAAATACTGGGCTTGGAAACCAAAGCAGGAGCTGGTAGAGAACAGCAGCTTGAAAAATGGGCTGATGCCTAATTGATGTGGCAGAAGGAATGAAAGACTCGGGACAGCTAAGAAAAAAATTGGGCTTTTCAGTGCCTACCTCAGGTTGGGATGACTGCCTGTGTCTTAGTGGAGGAAGATGTTTTTGTAACTTTATTGAAACTTGTTAGTAAAATGTGCCTGAATTCCTAAGGAAACAACCACTGTGAAATCTTTAAAAACCAAATGTAGATTTCCAAAGTGTAGAAGTTGCTATTAATATTTTGGCCATTTCTGTGGTATCTTTTTGTTGTGTGAATGACTTTGAGAACAAGAATGTGTTCTTAATTATAACACATTACTGCTAATTATTTTACAAGGTTGAGAGAAGAGTTTAAGATGAAAGTTGTGGGGTTACTTGCAAAGCTTTTGGTAAAACCAATGCAGTTGAACCTGGTGGGGAAATTTGCCCTTAAATTGGTTTTGGCAGATCTCATGAGTGTCTAAGGCAGAGGCCAACCCAGTTGGAAAGAGCCTTTCAAGGGTGACAAAGATGTAACTAAATTACCTTTTCGGGAGGTGGGGAAAGCTGATGTCAGGAATTAAATTTCCTTATGTTAAGCTTAGTAAAAATATAATAATATATAAATATTAAAATTATTTTAATGGTCTTATTTATGGGGTTTTCACTGTTCTCATGTTAGTACTTCTGAGTGTTTGATTGTGACAATAATGGACAGCTTTGTGGTGGGTTTTTTTTTTTATTTTTCATGTTTTGATACTTTGGTCAAGACATTAACATTAAAAATCATTCAAAATTTTAATTCATCTTCAAACACCAAAATAGATTTGAAATGAGGTCAATGAGAACAGTGGGGGGAAAACAAAAACAAGCCCAAAACCAAAACAACCCCAAAAACTGTTTATTTTTCCATTGTATTTTAAACAAGGAAGTCTGTAGAGCAGCAGAAAACAGGACACGTGGGCAGGTGTGAAAGTCAGACTGGGGCTTGTTGCACTGGTTCCAGTGCTCTTTGCTTCAGTGTAACTGGTCATTTTGAGATGAGACTGGGGAAACTGGGCTGCCAGGGCAGAGACCACTGGCTGGCCCCACTGGTTTTTGCTGGGCAGTGGGTAATTTGTGCCTCACTTGTCAGAATCAGCCCACGGTTATCAGGGAATGGGGTAGTGGTGAATTTGGCTTTCAGACTAAAATGAGGTTAAACTTACACATATTCAAAAGAATAAACTGATGTTGGAGTGCAGATACTCAAAATCCTGAAGACCTTTTGAAACCTTTTCTGTGTGTCAGTCCTACGGCCGAAGCTCTTCCCGCAGTCGGGGCACTCACAGGGCTTCCCTTACTGGTGGGTCCGTTGGTGTTTGGTCAACTTAGAGCTCTGAGTGAAGCTCTTCCCACATTCCAAGCATTTGTAAGGCCGTTCCCCAGTGTGGAGGCGCTGGTGACTGATTAGGGCAGAGCTGTGGGCAAAGCTCTTCCCACACTCCCCACACTTGTAGGGTCTCTCCCCAGAGTGGATGCGCTGGTGGGTGATGAGGGTGGAGTTGCGGTTGAAGCCCTTCCCGCAGTCGGTGCAGCGGAAGGGCCTCTCATCCGTGTGCGTCCGCTCATGCAGGAGGAGATGTGAGCTGGTGTGAAACCTCTTCCCACATTCCAAGCACTTGTAGGGCTGTTCTCCAGTGTGGACGCGCTGGTGGGTGTGGAGGTGGGAGTTCTGGCTGAAGCTCTTCCCACATTCCCCACACATGTAGGGCCGTTCCCCAGTGTGGATGTGCTGGTGTTTGCGGAGGCTGGAGTTGTCACTGAAGCTCTTCCCACATTCTGAACACTTGTAGGGCTGTTCCCCAGTGTGGATGCGCTGGTGGGTGAGGAGGTTGGACCTGTCACTGAAGCTCTTCCCACATTCCCCACACGTGTAGGGCCGTTCCCCAGTGTGGATGTGCTTGTGCCGGATCAGGTGGAAGCTCTGCCTGAAGCTCTTCCCACATTCCCCACACCTGTAGGGCTGTTCTCCAGTGTGGATGCGCTGGTGGCTGAGGAGGCTGGATCTGTCCCTGAAGCTCTTTCCACATTCCCCACACCTGTAGGGCCGTTCCCCGGTGTGAATGTGCTGGTGCCGGATCAGGTGGGCACTCTTCTTGAAGCTCGTCCCACATTCCAAGCATCTGAAGGGCTTCTCCCTGCTGGGAGGCTGCTCAGGGACCACCAGCTCAGAGCTCCCCCTCAAGCTCCGGCCGCCTTCCCGGCACAGGCTGGCTCTTTCCTCCTCAGAGCACCCTGGGATGGCTTTGGAGCCCCTCCTGCGGGGGGATCTCCGGCCCTTTTCCTCCCCGCTGCCTTCCTGCGCCGGGGAGCCCTTCAAAACGGCCTCTCCCACCAGGGTCTCACGGGGGGATTTGTCCTCCGGGCTCTCCGTCCTCACCTCGGGGCCTGGGGCAGGAAGCAAGAAGGACAGGCAGGGGATTTGCCTCCGGCCCACAGGGAAGGCCAAGGACATCCCCCCAACTCCGGCCCCGGCAGGACGGCGGCGCCAGCGGGGTTGTCCTGCAGCCGGGGCCATGCTCGGCTGACAGAGCCAGCACAACACCCGCCCAAAGGGACACTGACTTCCTCCTCACCTGCCTGGGGGGACCAAGGCATCTTCCTCTTCCTCGCAGCCTCCTCCTCCATCCGACCAAGCTTTGGGAAGGACAAATCCTGATGGGGGGAAAACAAGGGCTGAGCGCGTTGGCTTGGGGGTTCCTCCTGCCCAAGTCCATCTCTAGAACTCACCGGGCATCCTGTGACCATAAAAACCTCCAAAACACCAAGATTCAGCCCAGAAAAACCTAAACCTCCAAGATTCAGGCAAAAAACCCCTCAGAAATATTGAGATGAAGTTCCTCCCCCATAAACTGCAAAAAGTTGAGATTCAGCTAAAATATACTACAAAATATGAAGATTAGCCCGCAAAACTCTCCTAGAAGTTCCCCCTCTCTCTCTCTCTCTGGGTTTCAAAGGGTCTCCCCTCTCTACAATACTGGGGGTCCCACTTAGGGATGCTTGGAGTGTTGAGGGTGCCAAGAGTACCTCCTCCTCTGCCTTACGCCTTTGGGGTGCCACGTTCCCAGACATTCCCCCTTTCCAGGTTCTCCACTTTGTTGTCCCACGGATCCCAGAGGTCCCCACTGTCCAGGATTCCCCTTCTCAGTGCTCCCCTCTCCAGTCTCTCGGGGCTCTAGCAGCTCCCACCTCTCTCCAGCCTCCCTTGCACTCCAGAGATCAAGGCATGGGGACACCCCAATGGCAACCCCGCTCCCGCTCTCTTCCCTCCCCTTAGCCCTCCTTTCACACCCCTTTCCCACTGGCCCCCCAAACCCCGGCTCCCCCCAGCTCCCTTTGGGGGTGACCCACCGCCCCTCACGCTCCCTTTGGGGGTCCCACCCGCTCTTTTCACTTCTCTCGCCCCTTTCCCATCGTGGCCGCTCCGCTCACCCGACAGCGGCAGGAAGGGCAGGGACAGGGGCGGAGCAGCAACAGCAACAGCAGGAGAACAATCATCCCCCCATCCCATGGATCCCCGGGAAGTGGAACTCATCCCAAATATCCCGGGGGGAGCACGGGGGATCGTGACATACTGGGGTTACCAGCACAGATTTCCCTGCACAGTCTGCAGAGAGTCAAGCTTTGGACAGGAGATTGTGCCCCATGCATGGGATTGCAGAGGCTCCCTCAGGTCCCCAGCAGGAATCAGTAACCAGGAATAGACAGAAAAGGCCCCCACAAAGATTTTGGGGGAGTGTCCTGTAGGGAGGGGACAGTGTCACCCCACCAGGGCAGGGCTGGCAAGTGGGAGGCTGCTCCAGGGGTCTGCAAGAGGCCTCGTGCTCTGCTCGGCCCCAGCACTGCCTGGTACCAACACCCCCGGCTGCCCCCGGCCCTGGGCAGCTCTGCTGCCACAGGCTGTGCCCTCACCGTGGCCCTGCAATGGCCCTGCCTGTCCCTCACCCGGGGCCCTGCCCGTGGCCCTGTCCCTTGGCTCTCTCTGCCAGCTCAGTGTGGGGCACACGGGCTGGGGGTCCCTCCCAAGCCCCCCGGGCAGCCGGCGTTGGCTGGGGGGATGTGAGGGCTGGGCCTGCTCAGCACAGCCCCGGCCTCGTGCCCAGCGCCTCTTTCCTGACCCACACAAGACCTTCCCGGCCCCCCAGGGCTCCCCTGCTGCTGCCTCTGCTCCTGGCCCTGCCTTTGCTGCTCCCTTGGCTGGGGCAGCGGCTGCAGGGGGGGATTGCAGCAGCTTCAGCTCCACGGCACTTCCTGGGGGGAGCTCAGCCCGGGGGGACGGGCAGGGACCTGATGGGGATGGACAGGGGCCCAGCAGGGACAGACAGGGCCTGCAGGGGAAGGCACAGGGACAAACTGGCCCCCCACACTGCCACCGCTGTCTCTGCTCCTCCTTGCAGGCTCCGTGGCCAGGCACAGTTGGTGTTCCTGGGTGCCCACCATCTCAGCACTTGGAGACGCTCAAATCAGCGCCCGCAGCTCTGCAGCAAAGCCCCAGCTCACCTGGCACACAGGGGATGGACACAGCACCTGCTCGGGGATGGGCATTCACAGCTTTGTCTTCTTCCCCACCACAGGGCTCTCCTTGTTCAGCAGCACCTCTGCCTTGCACTTATTCTCAGCCTCACCTCAGGGACAGCTCTGGGCTCACCTCCGCGCCACTTCTCAGCCTCACCTCAGGGCCTGGGCTCAAGGACAGGAACCTGCAGGGAGGGGACATCAGGTGCAAGCTCAGGGCTGCCTGCTTGCACTGGCCTCTGGGCTTCTTTCTCCTTCTACAACCAGCCCAGAACTCAGCCTGCTTTCCTAACACCACACATTTACAGACTAACCTTGGAGATAGATATGGACAGACATCTCTATCACCCTGGGGATAGAGCCTCAAGCATGTGCTGCCATAGGAATGGGAATCACAGAATCACAGAATCAGCCACATTGGAAAAGACCTCTGAGATCATCAAGTCCAACCCTTGATCCAACCCCACCGTGCTTCCCAGACCATGGCACTGATGCCACATCCACTCTCACCTTCAACACCTCCAGGGACGCTGACTCCACCCCCTCCCTGCCCACCCCATTCCAAGGCCTCATTACTCCCTTAGGAAAAATTTGCTTCCCAATATCCAACCTAAACCTCCCCTGGCACAGCTCAAGACCCAGCCCTCTTGTCCTACTGCTGCTTCCTGGCACAACAGCCCCACCCCCACCTGGCTCCAACCTCCTGGCAGGGACTTGCAGACAGTCAGGAGGTCTCCCCTGAGCCTCCTCTTCTCCAGCCTCAACACCCCCAGCTCCCTCAGCCTCTCCTCACACCACTTGTGCTCCACTCCCTTCCCCAGCCTCGCTGCTCTTCTCTGCACCTGCTCCAGGCCTGGATCCATTGGCCCTCTTGGCCACCTGGCCACACTCTGCCTCCTCTTCAGCTTCCTGTCCATCCCCACTCCCAGCTCCCTTTCTGCCTGCCTGCTCTCCAGACACTCTGGCCCCAGCCCGGGGGGCTGACGGGGCTTCTTGTGGCCAAAGGGCAGGACCCGGCCCTTGGCCTGCTGGAACCTCATCCCCTTGCAATCAGCCCATGGATCCAGCTGGGCCAGGTCCCTCTGCAGAGCCCTCCTGCCTTCCAGCACATCAACACACCCCCAGCTTGGGGTCACCTGCACATTTGCTGATGAAATGCCTGGTTCTGCAGCAGCTGGAGATGCTCAAGGGGCAGCAGGACCAAATCAGGGGCATGGGGGGGCCTGGGGGGCTTTGGGGTGTGGGAGGGTCCCGTGGAGGGGCTTTGGGGATTGGGGGCAGAAACCAGTACAGACCAGGACAGACCAGTGCCTCCTCACTGCTCCCCAGATCTCTCCTGGAGCTGGGCCACGTTGTCCTGGGACACCTGAGCCCCCCCCCAGTGCCCTCCCAGTACAGCCCAGTGCCCCCAGTACAGCCACTGTGTTCCTGTCCCAGGGTGCTGGGTGATCCCTCTTTGGGGGTGTTAGGAGGGATTTGGGGGGGGGCTGGGGGATATTTGGGGGGATCTGGGGGCATTGGATGGGAATTTTGGGGGTTTTGGGGTGCTCTGGGTGCATTTAGGGGAGTTAAAAGGGGTCTGGGGGGGATCAAAGTGATCTGTGGGGGGAGGGGATTAAAGGGAAAATGGAGGCTAAGGGACATTTGGGAGAGTTAAAGGGGCCTGAGGGGGAAGAAGAGGAGCTCCACCATGAACAGCTGAGTCCTAAGACCCCCCTGGTTTCCTCAAGACTTTCTTGGTGTCCCCAATTTTCCCCTTAACACCCTGAGACCCCCCTGGTATTTCCAATGTTCCCAGCTCCTCCCCAGGGCCCCAATTTAACCCCCCGACACCCCCAATTCCACTGTCCACAAACCCCTCCCCACTGTCCCCAAACCCCAACCCTGATGTCCCCAACCTTCCATCTCACCCCAGGAGCCCCCCCTGGACCCTCTGACCACAAAAGCACCCCCTCCCCACGCTCACAGAAAGGCCAAGGGCATCTGGGGACATGTTGGGGACAGTCGGGGGTCTTTGGGGGGCACTGGGGGATTACTGGGGGATACTGGGACACACTGGGGGGAAACAGGGGGCACTGGGAGGGACTGGGGGGTTACTGAGGGACACTGGGAGGGCTCTGGGAGGGACCAGAGGTGAACTGGGGCACACTGGGGGACACTGGCAGAGAACTGTGGAGTTACTGGGGGATTACCAAGACACAAGGAGGGGACACTGGGAGGTTACCGGGCCATACTGGGGGTAACTGGGAGCTCCCCGGGATACATTGGGTGGTCACTAAGGGGTTACCGGGCCATACTAGGGATTACTGGCTGCTCACTTGGATACACTGGATGGTCACTGGGCTATACTGAGGATCACTGGGAGGTTATTGGGATATACTGGGGGCACTGGGATCCCCTTACCCAGATGTAGTATATGTCCCCCCCTGGATTTTTGGGGGCATGCCTAGGACCCCTCCCCTGGGGGCTGGGGGACCCCCCCAAACCCACTGCTGGGCTTTAGAGGACTCCACAAAATCCCCTCAAAACCCCCAAAATCCCCTCAGAAATCCACTCCAGGACCCATCGAAACCTCCTCAAGGACCCCCCAACTCGCTGAGGACACCTTATCCCCCCCCGGACCCCCTAAACCCTTTAGTGACCCGCAAAAGCCACCTGGGATTCCCCAAGCCCATTCAGGGATCCCCCAGTCCCTCTAAGGGAGCCTCAAAGCCATCTGGAACCTGATAAACCCCTAGAGACCACAAAAACTGCTGCAAACGTCCCCGCAAAACCCACCCAGGACCCCCAAACCCCCTCAGAGATCCCCCAAGCCCACCTGTGACCCCCCAGTCTCCTCTGAAACCAAAAAGCCCTCAGGGACTCCCAAACCCCTTCAGGGACCTTCAACCTCCTCCCCCCCGAGTCCCCTCAGGACACCGAACCCCCTCAGGGACCCCTCAAAATCTCCTCGGGAACCCCCGAACTCCTCTGCTAAGCCCTCCCGAGCCCTCCAGCCTTTCCACCCCCAGCCGCGCTCCCCGCAGCCCCCGAGGGGATCCCCAGACCCCGCTCCCCCCGCAGACCCCCCAGCTCACACACCCAAGCGCAGCTTTTCCCGGGGCCGCCGCCCCCGAATCCTCCACGCGCCAAAGATGGCGCCCTTCGCGCGCTTCGCATGGACACACCCCCGCCGCAGCCAATCAGCGCGCGGCCACGCCCCCTGCCCGCCCTCCGCCCCGCCCCCGTCTCGCGCGGGGCACCCCGGGAGATTCCCCAGTCAGTGCCCGGGAACAGCCCCGGCAGCGCAGCCCCCAAGGGCACACGATGGGCTGGGGGCTGGAGAGGACCCTCCTCAGCCTGGGCAGCAGGGCTGCAGGGGGGGGATTCCCTGACCCTCCCCAGATGGGCCCTTCCTGCCCACCAGCTCCTGCTCCAAAGGGCTCCCACACACCCTGGGCCACTTGTCCCACTTGGGCACTGGAGCTGCCCCAGGGCATCTCTGGGCAGTGGCCAGCTCTGGGACTGCTCTGGCAAGTCATGGCCTGAAGCCACGAGTGTGGAATTTAGGAGACACTTGAAACCTCTGCAGAACAGAACTCTTGATAATTGCTGAAGGCTTCCTGGCCAGCATTGACAGACCTTTCTTTTTTTTTTTTTTTTTTAATTTCAACAATTTTTCTCCACTTGTTTCCATTGACAACACCTTCTATATATTCTATTAAGCTGATTCTTTCATTGTCTACATGAATAGTTTTGTGCAGCTACTTATCAAAGTAAATATCCCATCAGTGATTCAGTTATGGAAACCTGGCTCAGAGGAAGCTCCTGATTTTTGGGGCACCTTTCATCTCTCTAATTTTGCCTCTTTTCTTCTTCCTCTCCCTATTTTTGTCTTGAAAAAGCTCTCCAGGATGTGTGTGCCTGGGAGTATATTTATCCTCTGAGCTGTGCCCTGTGCCATGGGACAGGGGACAAATGCACCTTCTAGAGAAATCTGCCCCTCCTGCTCACAGAAGCCCTCTGAGTGCCCAGCTGAGATGGTGCCCAGGCTGCTTTGCTGGTGTGGAATGAAAGGGCCAGGCCAGAAAGGCAGAGGAGGGTGATGGAGGAGACAGAGTCATTTGCAGGGGATGTGTGCAAGGCTGGGGAGATGAATGTCCCTGGGCCAGTGAGGGCTGTTCCTGGAGTCACCCCAGAAGTGTCAGGGCTCTGACAGGGCTCCAGAGGGCATCCTCAGTGCCCCTCCTCCCTCCACTTTTGGGGGGTCCCACTCCCCTCCCACTCAGTTTGGGGTCTCACCACCCCTTCTGTCCCCTCTGACCCCCCTTTTCCCACTGACCGCCCCCTTCCCACCCCCCGCTCACCCGAGAGCTCCTCGCCCGCAGCCGGGGGGGCTCCCAGCACCACCAGTGCCCAGAGAAGTCCCCCCAGGGAAGGGGTTGGGTGGGGTCCTGGGTGGGCTTTGAGTATGTTTAGGCAGTCCTCCAGAGCCTGTGTGGAGGTTTAGGGGGTTCCCAGCACCTTTCAAAGTGTGCTGGGTGCCTTATTGAGGGGCAGGTGCCCTCCCAGAGCCCCCCCAGAGCGGGCTGACAGGGGGGAACACAGGGGGGTCCCCATTCCCGATCCATCCCAGGGCCTGTTCTGTCCCCCCCAAACCCTGGCTCCACCCCTTGGGATTCCCCCAAGCCCCTTCCCCACTGCCCCCCAATAACCGGGACTGGGGAGAACTGGGAAGCTTTCCTGGGATCAGGAGTGGCAGCAGGGGAGGGGGGACACACGACCCCCCCAAAATCCTCACAGGGACAGGGGGGGTCCAGGCTGGGCCCGAGGCCCCGGGGAGGGGCTGCGGCCGCCGGCGGCTCAGGAGCTCTGTGGGGAGAGAAAAGGGGGTGACACCGGGGTGGGGGGTCCCCGGGGGGGCACAGACGCTCTGGGGGGACACACGACCCCCTGGGACCCCCCTCACCTTCTGGCGCAGGTAGAAGCCGAGCCCCAGCGCCAGGGAGACGAAGGCCAAGAGGAAGCCCCCGGCCCCTCCTTGGCAGCAATTGCTGAGGCTGATGGAGCCCGGCAGGGCCGGGGCCGCCGGCGGTGTCCGATCCCGGCAGGAAGCGGGGAGGGCCCCGGGGAGCGGCGGCGGCGGGCGGGGCCCTGGGGGAGCCGCCCCGAGGGGTCCCCGCTGCCCGTGGCACTGAAGGAGCCGCCCCGGGACGGGCCCTGGCGGGGGTCGCCAGAGAGGGGGGGCGAGCTCGGAACGGAATCAGCTCCGGAGAATAAACCAAGGAAAACCAAAGGGCCGCGCCGGGGGAGTCTCCGCCGCCCCGGAGCTCAAAGAGCTGCCCCGCGGGACGGGCGAGGAGGGGCGGCGGTGAAACAGTCGCCCGGGGTGTGGCGAGGGAGGCGGGAATGGGATAAAAGAGAGAGAATAGAGAGAGAAATCGCTTTGTCTCCCCCGCCCCAACTCCCTTTTGTATACAGATAAAACCAGGGATCGACATGTGCTTCCCTTCCCCCATTTCCCCAGCACAGCAGCAGAGAATCGGCCCCGGGCTCCTCAGGCCCCATTTGCCATCTCCAGGGGCACTGGCCACCACCAGCACCAGCTGGAGCAGCCTCAGCCCCTCAGCCCCCACAGTGGCACCCTGAGGGCAGCACACGGACTCCAGGGAGAAACCAGCAAGGCAAGGACCCTCTGGAGAGTCTGCTCCTTGGCCTTCTTCTTGAGAGCCCTGGAGAAGAAGAGCTGAGGCTTCAGGCTGTGCCCGGAGCAAATGGAGCCCCTTGTGTGGTGGAAAGAGTGCAGTGGAGCCCAGCTCATGCCAGCAGGGCCATGGCCACAGGACTGACCCAGCCCAGGGACCAAGGCCCAGAGCACTGAGGCCTCAGCCCAGGCCCAGAAGGGGAGGGGGGCAGGAGAAAAAGAGCAGCTCTCAACAGGCCAAATGCTGCTGCTCCCTGGCACTGCTGCTGTGCTGGGACTCTCTTTCCCTGCCCCTCTGCACACAGGCACTGCCCTGCCAGACTCATCAGAGGTCTCAGAAGAGTGAACTCAGAGAAACAAGTCACTGAAGGATCCTTGACTTTGTTTCAATGCATTCCTCATTTACACAGACTCTGGGTCAAATTCAAGATGTAGGCAGTGAACCAGACATGGGATGAATAATCAGTATTCACTGTACACAACTCTATCCCAGGAGAAAAACCACATGAAAACCCTGACCCAGCACCACAAAAACCTGAGCAGGCAGGCTGGACCAAGGAGTCCCATTCTGAATGCTATGCAAGAGAAAACAGGCCCTTTGTGCCTTCAGAAAAGCATCCAGTCATCATTTCCCTCAGGGCATCCTTGAAGAAAAAGGTTTCTTAAGACAGATGCCAGAGCTTGGCAGCAGGCTGTCCTTCTCAGCTTGGAAAATCTCTGCTAACTTACCTAACAATGGTACAAACCCCCCACATTAATGTTGTCAAACAGCTGCATCTGCAGGATTCATGTTCCAGCCTTACCTAATGCACAATTATCACACCTCTTTTTAAAATTAAAGGGGAGAAAAAAAAAAGTGGGGGGTGAGGGGAGACTCCCCACCCCAGTCATCCATCAAGTGTACATCCTGGCCACTGCTCCCAAGAAATTGAATATATGCTAAAGAGATATAAAAAGACATAAAAAGCTTTCAGAAATAAAAGTGCTTCAGAAGCTAGATTTTAATATTGCCAGGTGGGTTTTTGCCAGATTATAAAGTTGACTGAAATGCCAGGATACTGCATTTTGGAAGCAGCAGCAGCTCACATATTGCCTTGTATTAGTGGCTGAAGTCTGTTGCTGATTCCAAAGCTGGACTATCATCATCTGTGGGGGAGAGTAGATAAATAAATAAATAAAAACTGGCATTCCCTACCAACCCTGCTGCCTTGAAGCACTCTTTTCAAGTGCGGCCTCCACAGGAAAAATAAAGTTAAGAGCACTTTATTTTGATTATAGTGCTTTCCCCAGGCAGGAATTTTTATTTCAGTTAGAATCTTTGAACCATTACATTTTCAGTGAGGCATTTTTATATTTACAATTGACATCTTCATAGAAGAATGAAACTTTTGAGCAACAGCTCTAAAGCATGAAGGTTGCCTGCAGGAAATACTTAAATTATTTTACACCCAAATGGAGCCTGTTGTTTTTAGCTAAAATTTAATAGACCTTAAATCAATGACCTTTCTTTTACTGAAAGCCTGCCCTTTGGAAAACTAACTTTCCTGAGAAACATATTTGGGTGAATAAATGCCAAACAAAGGGCTATTGAAATCTAAACATTTTCTCCATTTATACCTTGTGAACATTTAGTTCCTAAATTCCCCACTGCTACCTAATGTACAGAACAGTGGTGCCTTGGTTGAATCACATATCATTGATTTCAGAGTGTCACAGGGATCTCATTGACAGGAATCAATTAGAATCCAAAATCAATCAAATATGTTCATGCACTACCATTCATCAAACTTGAATATCCCAAAATTAATTGTAAGCATGTGAAAGAACCTAGAAATAAATTTTGAAAAGGTACAAAAATAAAATTCTGTAAACTTTGAGAAGATAATAGTGCATCTGAGCATGTTTCCTGCCTGCTGGGGTAAGTTAATGGTGAATCACACCTTCCCTTCCCAGCACAGGCTGAGATATATTCTTTTTGGAACATGAAAATACCCAGGGACTGAAGGCAGAGGACACACCAGTCAGTGATCCAGCATTATTTTATGAACAGCCTGTTACACGCCCAATATCAAACATGCTGCCAGGATATTACAAAATGCACAAGGATGTGACACTCTGAAAAACTGCACATTGTAAGTGAGCCACTGCACTTCACAGGGAAAGAAAGGAGAGAATTCCTGAATCTCTACCAAAAAAAGCATGAATAGATGTGACCACTTATCCACAGAGCTGTTCTTGTTGCTGAGGACTCCTCTCTGAACACATTCACCTGTCATTCTGTCAAGGTAATAAATCCTTCCACTCCTTACAGCACACTCAAAAGCACCCTGCTATTTAATTTCAGTGGAAAAATGGCCCAAAGTGCCTAAAACATTTCCTTTTGCTCATGTAAAAGTGCTGGCATTTTACTTCCTTCCTGATAAGCCAGTGCCAATGGACCTGATTATTCTTTTCTTATTCAAAGCACATCAGTAGTTCCAAAGCACTCTCCATCTTATCAGGTGTCTGAACAGCACAGTTACTGAAAACAGTTTGTCCTGCTCCTCCCTCCTTCTGCCAGGCTATCAGATAAACCCAACTAACTCTCTGTATTTACACACCATCAAACATAAGCTGTGTCTTCAACCCACTGTAGCCTGTTTCTGGCATGTTACAGGTTTGCTGCTTGACATTAGTTGTACCCAAAACAGCAGCAGTGAATTAGCTTAGAACAAAAATATAGTCACTCCATAGCAGGGAACACAGAAGGGACACAGGATAGGAAAAAAAAAAGAGAAACCTTTTGTGAAGGAAGAATGATCACTCTCATGTCAGCAGTTCACAGGTACTTATCTGGTGCTACTTGAAAAAGAGCATGGAAGCAGCAGGATTCAAATGCATTCAAAATAGACCAGACACAGGCCTCAAGAGTAGAAAAACAATTTCTTGTTTTGTTTATTTTATTCTCCTGTCCTCTTGGAACTGTTTCTGATTTGCAAGGGGTGAGAAAGTGAAAGAAAGGAAAATGGTTACAGTGTCTGAAAGCATTTAAATGCCTTTACAGTTTTTGTCAGTAACAAGACTGATTTTCATGATTCATCCTTCATTTGGCACTAAAAGACCCCCACAAAAACAAACCAAAAAACACTCTCCCCCAAACAAGCCTCTCAGCAACTCTCCTTTTCATTCAGTGTCTCAGACACAGAATTTTCAGTGCTAACTACAGGACTGTTCTCACATGCATAGGGGTAGCTAATTATATTAGCAGGTTATCATATAAATAAATGTGCACAATTCTGTACAAGACACTCTAAATGGCTTGATTAGACCAAGAACAAGGAACTTCTATTCCATACACCCTGATATACCAACTTACCACAGCACATGGCCATCCTGCTCCAATTTCAGATTTAGGTTCTGTGTTAGTGTCACAAAAAGTAAGAATTTTTTTTTGTTTTGCCTCATAAATTATTTTGATCTAAATCTGCAAATTCCATCAAGATTTCATACAAATTCAGAATGGTGACCCACGGTAAAAATCAGACATTCAGCGGTACAGAAAAACAGCACATGCTTATCTTACACTGTGTGAAAGTACCTACATTGCTCTAATTTTCATTGAGGGTGTTAATGGATATTTCTCCTAGCAAGTACAGGAAACTGAAGTGAAAAAATTAATTTTATTTCAATTTTAAAAGAATTGGGAAACGATGCTCTGATTAAAAAGCTGCGCTACTTAAAACAGGAAAATAACTGGAAATTAGACAAGATTCCCTTTAATGCAAACCTGCACTATTAAGGAATAGCAAAGAGAAAAGCCCCTCTTTGTTTGAAGGAAATAAGAATTGTTGAAAAAACATTACAAGTGTTATGTAAACAAACCCCAGAGATTCAGGGCTTCTGTAACACAGCAAATACATAAATTGTTTCAGAAGACACACATGTCAAAAGGCAGCAATCTACCATTCTAGAAAAGTTACACTCCAAAGTGCTACTGAAAAGGCAATACCAAGTCATTTCAAATATAATTAAGGAATACTCTCTAAAATAGCAGGATACAATTCAGTTTCATACTTTCTTTAATGTTTCACAGGATTTTTCCTTCTCGACAAACAAACCACAACAAAATCAAAAAACCAAAATCCCCAAAACTACAGGACTTTTGGAGAGGACTAAGGACCTTTAAAATTGAATGTGTATTTTATATTTTTGCCTGAGGACATCACGATGCACATTAACAACCATATGTAGGAGTCATCCCCCCCTAAAATAATTATATTCTTTAGGTGTAAATACAGCCAAGAACACACGTAGCTGAAAAAAACAGTTCTCCATTTGACAGCCCAAACTTACAGGAATATGCATAATTATTATTATTTTCATTTACTTAGAATGAGAAAATCTTAAAAAGTACAGCAACTTTTAAAAACAAAACTGTGAGTACAACACAAAAACTGCTAGATTGCGTGGAGAATCTGGTATAAAACCAGGTGCAAACACTTTACATTGCTGGCCAGCTCTCTTCTCATGGATTAAAATAAAAAAAATAAATAAATAAAAGCAGCTGGATTTTGACAAGCAACTGCATAGAGGGAAGTTATACAACTCTGCATATATATACTTACTGTGTACATGTCTGTGTGCACACACACAATAGAGTGCACTGCCCAAACTGCCTAAGGAATACACTCCATACCTGTAACACACACACAGGCACAGACAGAAACGTACTGGAACACAAAACTCGCTGTGCACAGACAGAGGATTGCACAGAAAATGCAAATATATAAAACAAACCCCCACACAGACGTGCTGCTCCAGATCTGACTGTGCACGTGTGACTGCCCACCTCGAGCCTGAAAGAGGACCCACAAATGGAAAAGAACAGGTAAGGAGTGGAATGTCAAGCTGCAGCCACTGTTGGTGTCACCCCTGCACAAGGAAACACATAAGTGGGACTGGGGACAGAGAGGGGAAATATTTCACTGTCAGTGCACGTCGAGAAATGCAATTCATTTCTCTCTCATGGGCTTTGGGACAATGACAATGTAATACAAGGCCAGTGGATGGAAAAGAGATAAAAACTGAACAAACTGGCCCGGCACAATCACAGATCTCCTCCAGAGAGCTCGGCAGCGTGAGGCTCATATGCACTTGGAACGGATCCACATTTTATTGTTTCTTCCCTCCAGGAATTTCCTGTCCGAGGCGCCCGGCGTGTTTTGGGGCAGGCGGCGTGCGGCGCTGGGCTGGGGGCAACAGAACCAAATTCCAAAACATACAGGTTCAATTGACATGTTTGTGTCTGTTAACAGCAGAGAGATTCCAGTGTTATGTATTTAACCTGATGTGAAGACTGTGCCTGCTTCCTACAAACATGGTATAAATACAGTTAAGTTTAGGAATCGGAACCACCACAGCAAAACTACAGCTCAGACCACTGTAGAAAAGCAGGCAGTAAAAGCTTAATTACCAGTAGCATTATGCTGTCTATATTGTTCAATGGGAACTCTGTCATCAAGATGTAGATTGGCTGGTGAGCACTGGATTAAAGAGCTCTGAAATGAAGAGTAAAATGTAAGTACTCTGTAGAAACATCAGGGACAAAAAAAAAAAAATCTGTTTTTAACACATTTTAAAATGAGAGGTACTAATGCACGGTACTGTATTAGAACATCTTAAAGTAACAATTTGATAAACATAGATTTTGGGATCAAATCAGAACCTCAATATGATGTCTTTATGTATAGTTCTCTGTATGACTATATGAACTCAAAATACAGGTCCTACAAACTGATTTACATGTGCACATGAGCAAAACATGAAAATGCAAATATATTGTTTGTGCTGAGTATCTCTCCAAGTGTCTCTTTATAGATTTGGCTCTTTTTCAATAGTTTTTATTCCAAAATGCTTTCAAATCTTTGCATGTGTATGTGTTCTCTCATATAAAAATCACCCATAAGGAATCCCTATACATGTGTCATTTGATGGGGTCACTTTTCTGTGTTAAGTTCCCTGGAATACACCCTCCTTAAAATATGACAGTTGATCCATTTGAAAACTCACCAAAGGACAGGTGAGCTTCGTTTCTACTTTCCTTCATGATCTCCTAAGATTTGATATTCAGGGGCTGAAACATGAGGGTCTCTCCTTCTGTCCTGATCTGTCTCCTCTAAGCCCTCCTTTTCCTGTTCCCGTGGCTTCCGCTACCTTCTTAGCTTGTCATCCCCCCACTTTACAGCCCCAAATAACACGTTTTTCCTCTCCCCCTCTGAGCCATCACTACTTTTCTATCAACCCTCTTCCATCCAAGCCAGCAGCTCTTCCCTGCCAGTGCTGCTGCTTGGAGAACCAGAAATCCTGGGCTGTCATTTGCCTGTTGATAAACAAAGCAGTGGCTTCTTCCCCTGGGGACTGAAAGTGTCCCCTCCCCCAGACTGGGGCCTGGAATTCCAACCACATTCCTGACCTTGGGTTTCACAGTTACCCATCAGTTTGGGGGAGGGAAAAAGAAAAAAAGGTGAAGAGATTACAGCAGCAAGTAACCTGGGGCTAAGTGTACCTTCATTTTCTCAAGCTGTTCTGGAGAAATAAATAAAATTGTACTATGGGGGGGAAAAAGTTCAAGCCAGGTATCAGTTTACTGAATTTTACCGAGGAATACAGAAGAAGAACATGCCTGCAAACACACATCTGCACTAACTTATCAAACTGCACAGTGCAAAATCTCACCCCAAGGAGTCTGTACAAAACAGTGGGAATGGAATCAGAGAGGGGAAGGAAAAAATCCTCAGCAGTGCCTGTCCCTGTCAAGGGAAAATACCTTAGTGTTAAAAGCATGAAATAAATCCTAAAGTGTCATCAACTATGTGATTTTCTCTTTATTCGCAATCACTAATTAAAGAAACATAACTCAGATGTGACCTCATTCTGTGCTCCTGTGAGATTAACATTAGAACAAGATTGTCACTGTCTATTTGTCTCTAGTGCTCCTCACTGGCAGGCACTTGGTGCACCCCTGGATATCCTGCTAATGAGGTAAAAAACTAACCCTTCTAAAGTTCCAGATTTTCCTCACCTGTTTGTACACAGTTGGACAACCTGGACCAAGTTATTACTTGAAATCCATCTGCTGGATTTAGCATTAATTACTCCTTGTTTTGATCTGAGGGAAAAAGGCTCACACAACACAATCTCTGAATGCTCCTTTGAACTTACCCACAGTGTGTTCACAAAGACACAGAGCAAGGCTTTTAGCTTTTGCTGCTCCCCTCAGTTCCAGCATACAAAGAAATGTCTCTGTGAAATAACAGCAATTGCCTTTCCATGTTACTGAACTACCTTCAGTTTATCTGGTCTCAAACAAATACTCCATATTTTCTCCTTGTTTTATTTTCAAGGGCATGGGTCTGGGTATTTAGATGACTGCCTTCACTGGTAGAGGATAGAAACCCTTCACATTGCTATAAATGAATATTATTCTCTTGAAAAAACACCTTTTCCAAAGCCTCTGACAAAAAGAAAGGGAAAAAACCCAGACAGAAAAAGGGAGCCACAGGCACATTGCCTGTCACCCACCAAAAAAGGTCTCCTCCCTAAAGATAATTCAGGCACACCCTTCAATATGGATCTCTCACTATCACCCCAGGCTCTTTTTTTGTGGAAGTTTCTGTAAGGAAATTTAAATGCATCACTGTCTCAGACAGCCAAGGATAAGATGAGTGAGGGAATTCAGTTGCTCTCTTTAATTAATGCAGGATTATTTCCCTTTCCTTTGGTGAAGCTAATAATATGACTGGTGGAATGTCAGTAACAATTAAATCATAAACTAGTGCAGCACCAAAGGGAAAATTTACTTTAGTTATGGATTATTGCCAGCAGAAATCTTGAAGATCTTATCCATATTTACACTGATAAAATATCACATGTACTTCCTGGGATACTGCAAGCTTTCTACAGTCCTTGTGGCATGTCTTTACAGAGCAAGAGTGAACATTTTGAGATGACACATTAATAAATGAGGTGCAGTTCTATTGTTTTTTGAATGTTAAGCACCACATCCTAAACGCAGGAAAATGTTCAAGGTCAATGTCCTATTTTAGACCTTTTCAGCAACTGTGATATTGTGATAATCACACTTAAAATATTCCTCTAGAAAGAGTAAATTAGCCCTTTTCACTAGAAGGATTCTTATGATCAAAAGCAAATCTGAAAGAGAACAAAGTCAGATTTCTTTGTTTGTTTGTTGGTTGGTTTTATTTCAGCAATGCAATAAATTGCTGTCCCTAACTGGGATGGCCTTTTCTACCCAAGAATTAAAAAGAAAACCCCAAAGTTCACTTGATTCTGCACTTATATTACTTTTGGGGTTTTGGGGTTTTTTTTGAGGCCTCACTTATGTAAAAATACCTTCCTTAAAATGCATTTATGCTTTCTGTAAGAACCAAACCATTCCAGCTGACATACCATTCTATCCCCAATACTGCAGGGAAATGTAATATCCCACTAAAGCAGAAGGGAAAGAAGACAACTGAGCATCAGCAGCTATTCCTAAGCAAGATCAGGGGTTTAGCTCCATCTAACTGAGGGATGAGATGTGTCCCTCAGTGGGTCTCTTCCCACTCCCCCACCAGCCCTTCTACCCGACTGCAAGCTCAAAGTTCTAAAAAGAGAAGAAGAAGCTGGAGCGTCAATATTTGCCCAGTGCAAACCCCAATAATCTTTGCTGGGAGCTGACAGGAATTGCTGTTCCACTGCCCTGGGATATCCTGGCTTGAGGCGAGAGCGCAGCCCCGCCCAGAGCCCCCAACCCCTCTGAGAGCTTTTGTAGCGTCTGTTTGTCCATGTCCCTGTGGCAGAGGCTCCCCGACATCTGCCCTGGAGCTGGTCCAGCTGCTGGACCAAACAAGGCATTGTCCAGCCTGCCTTCCCCCAGCCCCGACCGCCCCAGCCCATCTTCCATCGCTCTGCTTCCTTTTCCTGCCCCTGCTCCCCCTCCACTCCCTTCCCTCTGCCATTTTTATTAGGAATGTTCTTGCTGTTCTCACTGTCCCAGCATAAGCTGATCCCCAGGGGAGCCTGTGGAATGTAACCCCTCAAGCACTAAATTCCTTCCCCTGTGCCAAAGACACGGGTTTGTTGTTGCTGCCCCTCCCGCCGAGCACCAGCTCCATCTCCTGCTCCTGCCCAGGGGCTTTGCAGAAATCCAGGGCTGGGTGTGGATTGAAGGCTGTGGCAAGGGACAGGATAAAGTGGCTTCACTTCCACCCTTGGTGTCTCAGTGTTTGTGATCTGGGAAATTCTCAGGAACCTGGAACAATGGTAGATTATCTGTTGTGGCAGGATATGTACCTGGAGATTGTTTTGATCTGAGTATAAATCTTCCTTGAAAGTACAACTGATAGAAAATAATGTAAAAAAAAAAACAAGGAAAAAATAAAAAGAGAAAAAGAAAAAAAAGAGAAAAAAGAAAGAAAAAAACAGGACAAAAATGAGAAAAAAAAGAACAAAGAAAAAAGAGAACAAAGAAAAAAGAGAAAAAAAGGAGAAAGGAGAAAAAAGAAAAAGAAAAAAGAAAAGAGGAGAAAAAAGGAAGAAGAAAGAAAAAAGAAACAAAAGAAAGAAAGAAAGAAAAGGGAGAAAATAAAAGAAAACAGAAAAACTAAAAAGTCTGATCCTCCCCGCCGCAAAGACTACAACTCCCAACATGCACCGCGCGAAGCGGAGGCGTAAAGGGGGCGGGCAGGGGCCGTGGCCGCGCGCTGATTGGCTGTGGCGTGGTTTTCCAAGGTCGATACCCCACAGAGCGAGCGCCATTTTGTCCGCGTGGGAACGAGAGAGGAGGGGGCGGTGGGCGCTGCGCTGAGCTGTGAGTGCTGCCGGGGGGGCGGCGAGAGCGGGTCTCTGGGGATCCCCTCGGGGGCTGCGGGGAGCGCGGCTGTGGGTGGAAGTGCTGAAGATCTCGTGGAGGCTTAGCGGAGGAGTTCGGGGGTTCCCGAGGAGATTTTGAGGGGTCCCTGAAGGGACTCAGGGGGAAGGTTGAAGGTACCTGAAGGGGTTTGGGGGTCTCTGAGGGGGTTTTGGTTTCTGAGGAGGTTTGGGGGGATCCCAGGTGGGCTTTGGGGGTCTCTGAGGAGGTTTGGGGGTCCTGGGGGGCTTTGCGGGAACTTTTTAGGCAGTTTTGGGGTCTCTAGGGGGTTTAAGGTGTCCCAAAGGGTTTTGAGGGTCCCTGAGGGGTCCCTGAATGGGCTTGAGGGGTCCCAGGTGGGTTTTGCGGGTCACTGAGAGGGTTTGGGGGATGCTGGGGAGGGATGAGGTCTCTGAGGGCATTTGAGAGGATCTTGAGGAGGTTTCAATGGGTCTAGGGGGGGATTTCAGAGGTGTTGAGGGGATTTTGAGGGGTCCCCTAAAGCCCAACAGTAGGGTTCATGGCGTCTCCAAGCCCCAAGGGGTCCTAGGGATGCGCCCCAAAATCCGGGGGGGGAGATGTACCACATCCGGGTAAGGGAATCCCAGTGCCCCAGTATATCCCAATGTACTCCCAGTGATCCCCTCATTAACCACCCAGTGTGTCCCAGTGACCTCCCACTGCCCCCCCTATGGCCCACTGATCCTGCAGTGAGCACCCAGTAACCCCCAGTATGGCCCAGTAACCTGCCAGTGTCTCCTCGTGTGTCCTGGTAATCCCCCAGTAACTCCCCAGTTCTCTGCCAGTGACCCCCAGTGTGCCCCAGTTCACCTCCAGTCGCTCCCAGTGCCCTCCCAGTGTCCCTCAGTTCCCCCCCAGTCCTTCCCAGTGCCCTCTGGTTCCCCCCAGTGTGTCCCAGTATCCCCCAGTTATCACCCAAAGACCCCCGACTGTCCCCAATGTGTCCCCAGATGCCCTTGGCCTTTCTGTGAGTGTGGTGGGGGCGTTTTTGTGGTCAGAGGGTCCGGGGGGGCTTCTGGGGTGAGATGGAGGGTTGGGGACATCAGGGATGGGTTTGGGGACAATGGGGACAGTGGGGTGGGGTTTGGGGACACTGGAATTGGGGATGTCAAGGGGAGAGTTGGGGCCATGGGGAGGTCCTGGGGACATGGGAGACACCAGAGGAGTCTTGGGGTGTCAAGGGGGGAACTGGGGACACCAAGAGGGTCTTGGGGACACCAGGGGGGTCTCAGGACTCACCTGTTCATGGAGCTGCCCCACCCCTCCCCCCCCCAAGCCCCATTAACCCCCCCAAATGTCCCCTAACCTCCATTTTTCCTTAACTTGCTTCCACACACAGATCCCTTTGATACCCCAATGCCCCCAAAACCCATTTTAACATCTCAAATGCTCCCAAAGACCCCCAAACCCCCTCAAATCCCCATCTACCCCCTCCCAGATCTCTTCAAATCTCTCCCAGCCCCCCCTTCAAATCCCTTCCAACCCCCCTCCCCCAAAGAGGGATCACAGTCGACTGTACTGGGAGGGCACTGGGGGGGCTCAGGTGTCTCAGGACAACGAGGCCCAGCTCCAAGAGAGATCCGGGCAGCAGTAAGGAGGTACTGGTCTGAACTGGTCTATATTGGTTTGTCCTGGTCTGTCCTGGTCTGTACCCCCAATCCCCAAAGCCACTTCTCAGGTCCCTCAGGACCCTCCTGCACCCCAAAGCCCCCCAGACCCCCCCAGGCCCCTGACTTGGTCCTGCTGCCCCTTGAGCATCTGCAGCTGCTGCAGAACCAGGCATTTCATCAGCAAATGTGCAGGTGACCCCAAGCTGGGGGTGTGTTGATGTGCTGGAAGGCAGGAGGGCTCTGCAGAGGGACCTGGCCCAGCTGGATCCATGGGCTGATTGCAAGGGGATGAGGTTCCAGCAGGCCAAGGGCCGGGTCCTGCCCTTTGGGCACAAGAAGCCCCGTCAGCCCCCCGGGCTGGGGCCAGAGTGTCTGGAGAGCAGGCAGGCAGAAAGGGAGCTGGGAGTGGGGATGGACAGGAAGCTGAAGAGGAGGCAGAGTGTGGCCAGTGTGATGTTAGAAAAGCAGAATAGGTTCTGGGATGATTCTAGAAAGAGAAAGAAGCCCAGAGGCCAGTGCAAGCAGGCAGCCCTCAGCTTGCACATCATCTCCCCTCCCTACAGGTTCATGTCCTTGAGCCCAGGCCCTGAGGTGAGGCTGAGAAGTGGTGTGGAGGTGAGCCCAGAGCTGTGGAGTAGTTGGAGTGCAGGTTTAGAGCAGCTTTATCACCTCAAATGTGCAGAGGAAGCTGCTGCTCCTGCAGGGACCTGCCCACAGCCCGGATTGAGTTACCCCTGGAACATCCCTGTGTGTCATGTGTGTGTCACAGCCCCCTCATGGCCCCCCCGCTCACCTGGGGACACACATGTGTCATGTGTGTGTCATGTGTGTGTCACAGCCCCCCCACGGCCCCACTGCTCACTTGGGGACAACACGTGTGTGTCACGAGGGTCACGTGCCAGGGGAACTCTTGGGGGTCTCCCGGGGGTCTCTCTCCCTGGGGTCTCTCTCACACAGGGGTCTGTCAGGGGTCTCTCCGGGGATCTCACCCTCACAGGGATCTCTCCCGGAGGTCTCCTGAAGGTCCTTCACACAGGGGGGTCTCTCAGGGGTCTCTCTCCCGGGGGTCTCTCTCACACAGGGGTCTCACACAGGGGTCTCTCAGGGGTCTCTCCCGGGGGTCTGTCAGGAGACTCTCCCGGGGGTCTCACCCTCACAGGGATCTCTCCCAGGGGTCTCCTGGGGGTCTCTCTCACACAAGAGGTCTCTCAGGGGTCTCTCCATGGGGGTCTCACCCTCGCAGGCACTGATCATCTGCAGCACCATCTCGGCCGCCCCCCGTGTGTGCAACCGGGCCTGCTGGGACAGCAGCTTCTGCTTCTCCATCTCCTTCTCCTGGGGGGCACAGGGGTCGGGGGGGTCAGGGGTTGGGGGTCAGGGGTCACAGAGGGGTCACAGGGGGAAGTTCAGCAAGTTCTGCTTCTCCTTCTGCTGGGGGGGCACAGGGGTCAGGAGGGGTCAGGAGGGGTCAGGGGGTGTCAGGGGTTGGGGGTTGAGGGGTCACAGGGGGAGGTTCAGCAGCTTCTGCTTCTCCATCTCCTTCTCCTGGGGGGGCACGGGGGTGTCAGGGGGGTCACAAGGGAGGTTTTGGGGTCCCCCCCTCACCTTGAACGAGTCCTCGGCCTCTTCCTCTTCCTTCCCCTCTTCCTCCTTCTCTTCCTCCTCCCCTTCCCCCGTGTGACAGCTGGGGGGGGGGAATTTAAAGGGGGGCTCCCCAAATTAGCCCCCCCAACCAGCCTTTTGGGGGGGCCCCTAAATCTCTGGGGATGCCCAAAATAACCATGGAAACCCCCCAATCCCTGGGGACCCCCGAAGTTCCTGTCCCCCACCCACAGTCCCCTCATCTTTGAGACCCCCACCCTTGGGAACCCCCCCCAGTCCCTGGGGACCCCCCCAATCACTGGCCCCCCCCCAACTTCTGGGGAACCCTCCAGTCTCTGGATCCTTCCCAAAATATCTCTGGGGACCCCCCACCTCCAGGGACCCCCAAAACCCCTGGGAACCCCCTCCCCAATCTCCAGGTCCCCCCTCCAAATTCTGGGGACCCTCCCCCCCCAGTCCCAATATCACCTCGCCTGAATTCCCGGGGATCTCCCAACGCCCAGGGCCCCCCTCAAACCCCTCAACCCCATTTTTGGGGGTCCCACCTTGGCCATGATGCCAGCATAGGCCGTGTACAGGTGATTCTGCTCCAGCTGCCTGTGGGATTTGGGGGGGGCACAGGTTGGGGGGGCAGGGACCCCCCACAGCCCCCCAGGAGGGGCCCCAGGGGTGGGGGTTAACCCCAGCACACACCCGAGGGGGATTCTGGGGTCTCCACCCAGGTTTTGGGTGTCCCATCCCCCCCAGTGGCATTTTGTGGGATTTGGGGCTTCAGGGTCCCCCTGGTGGGTTTTGGGGCCTGATGTATTTTGGGGTCCCTCTGGTGTGTTTTGGGGTTTGGGGTCCCTCCATGATTTGGGCTCCACAGGGTGTATTTTGGGGTCCCCGGGTTCTGTTTTGGGGTGATCTGGGTGCATTTTGGGTCCCTCTGCTCGGTCAGGGCTCATCCTGCTGAAGTGCAGGATGAGCTGCTGTGTTTGGGTGTGTTTTGGGGGGTGATCCCTAGGGTGTGTTTTGAGTGTGTTTTGGGGTCCCTGGGGTGTGTTTCGAGGTGATTTGGGTCCCTCTGCTTGGTCAGGGCCATCCTGCTGAAGTGCAGGATGAGCTGCTTGTGTGGCTGTGGGTGTGTGTGGGTGTGTTTGGCTGTGTCTGAGTGGCTGTGGGTGTGTGTGGGCTGTCTTAGTCAATGCTCTCCAAAGGAGTGTGAAATTGCACTCTCAGTCCCAGCTGGGAAGAAAAATTCCCCTGCTTCCACATGTCCTGAGCACTCCAGACTGGAGTTCCTGTAGCTTTTTCCTTCTTTGTTGGGAATTCAATGGACAGAGGAAAACACAGAAGTGTCCCCAGAGCAGAGAGAAGCTCTGGGGCCACAGCACCTGCTCCCCCCTCTTCTCATCCCTTCAGGACATGAAGAAATGGCCCTGTTTCCCCTCAATGTACTCTGCAAATCCTCCTGGAAAGCATGGGCATAAAATCCCATTTGCCAGCCAGATCCACTCTGGGCTGCCTAAAGTGGCTGTAAAAGCATCTTGCCTGGGGCCAAGTGCCCCTTCCACACTTGCTTTAGCTGTGGAAAAAAGCAGGGAAAGCTGTTTTTTGTGTGGGCACCCTTCCTGTCTCAGTGTTTGTGATCTTGGGAATCCTCTCGAACCGGGAACAATGGCAGATTATCTGCTGTTGTGAGATATGTAGGTGGAGATTGTTTTGATCTGTGTTTAAATCTTCCTTGAAAATACAACTGATAGAAAACAATGTAAAAAAAAAAGGAAAAAGAAAAAAAAAGAGAAAAAGGCAATACGAAATAAGAAAAAGGAGAAAAAAGAGAAAAAAAGAAAGAAAAAATAGGAAAAAATTAGACAAATAATAAAAATAAAAGAAAAAAGAGAAAAAAGAAAAAGAGAAAGAAAAAAGGGAAAAAAAGGAAGCAGAAAGAAAAAAGGAAAGGAAAAAAAGAAAGAGAAAAGAGAGGAAAAAAAGACAGAAAAACAATAAAACCAAAAAATTATTATCTCCACACCGCTCACGCGCAAAGGGCCGCTGTGATCAGCCAAGGACTACAACTCCCGTGGTGCCCGGCGCCCCGCGCAGGCGCAGCGGCGGGTGTACGGAGGCGTGGCCGCGCGCTGATTGGCTGCGGCGGTGTTCTCTGAAGGCGGTGCGCGCGCAGAGCGGGAATCGGTGATGGCGGCGGGGCCTTTGTCTGTGTGAGCTGGCGGGGGGTGCGGGAGAGCGGGGTCTGGGGATCCCCTCGGGGGCTGCGGGGAGCGCGGCTGTGGGTGGAAAGGCTGGAGGGCTCGGGAGGGTTTAGCCGAGGGGTTCGGGGGTTCCCGAGGGTCAGAGCGCAGGGCCTTGGAACCGTCTCGGGGGCCGCGGGGCCCGGGAGGCCTCCCAAGAACCCGGATGTTCGATTCGATTGCCGAGAAAGTCCCTCGGAAAAAAAAATCAGAACCACCCAACGAAAAAAAGAACCCTAAAAAAAGGAAAAGTGAGAAAAAGGTGAAGGAAAAACTGGAAGGGTCAGGATGATTTTATTGCTTTGCTTCAGTTTTTCCTTGGTCTCCTCCTTCTCAGATTTTCTGCTCTCTTCCTTTACAGAAGCTCTTTTGCTGTTCTGTGGTTTTGGGGTCCGTGGGGGGTCCCTGAGGAGGTTTGGGGGGGTCTCTGAAGGGGTTTAGTGTCAGGAGGGGACTTAAGGGGGGGAGTTGACAGTCCCTGAATGGGTTTAGGAATCCCTGAGGGAGTTTTGGAGTCTCTGAGGGAATTGGGAGGTCCTGGGGGGCTTTGGGGGGAGTCTTTGAAGCAGTTTTGTGGATTTCTAGTGGGATTTCGGGAGTCC
Source organism: Pipra filicauda (assembly GCF_003945595.2). Taxonomy (NCBI): domain Eukaryota; kingdom Metazoa; phylum Chordata; class Aves; order Passeriformes; family Pipridae; genus Pipra; species Pipra filicauda. The sequence continues at coordinate 44,016 of NW_024104929.1, forward strand.
CATATGGTTTTGAGGGTCCCTGAAAGGAGTCCCAGGTGGGTTTTGCAGGTCACTGGGAGGGTTTAGGGGGTCCTGGGGGTGGCTGAGGTCTCTGAGGGGATTTGTGGGGTCCTTGAGGAGGTTTGGATGGGTCCAGAGGTGGATTTCTGAGGGGATTTCGGGGGTTTTGAGGGGATTTTAAGGAGTCTCTGTGTCGGCAGACCAACCCCAGGGAAAGGGAATCCAATGCCTGTCCCGAACCCCAGAGACCCCCAAAACTCAGCACACAGAAACCCCACAGGGAGGGGGTCCCGAGGGTCCCCTAAAGCCCAGCAATGGGGTTCAGGGGATCTTCCAGGCCCCAAGGGAGGGGTCCTGGATGTGCCCCCCAAAATGCGGAGAGGAGATGTACCACATCTGGGTAAGGGGATCCCAGTGCCCCCAATATATTCCAGTGACCTCCCAGTGACCCTTAGTACAACCAAGGAACTCCCTCAGTGACCAGCCAGTGTGTCCCAGTGACCTCCCACTGCCCCTCAGTCTGGCCCAGTGATGCTCTAGTGAGCACCCAGTAACCCCCAGTATGGCCCAGTAACCTGCCAGTGTCCCCCCGTGTGTCCTGGTAATCCCGCAATAACCCCCCAGTCCCTCCCAGTGCCCTCCCAGTGTCCCTCAGTACCCTCCCAGTCCCTCCCAGTGCCCCCTGGTTCCCCCCAGTGTGTCCCAGTATCCCCCAGTAATCTCCCAGTGCCCCCCAAAGCCCCCCAACTGTCCCCAACATGTCCCCAGATGCCCTTGGCCTTTCTGTGAGCGGGAGGGGGGGTCGTTTTTGGTCAGAGGGTCCAGGGGGGGCTCCTGGGATGAGATGGAGGGTTGGAGACATCAGGTGTGGTGTTAGCAAAGCAGGCTGAGTTCTGGGCTGGTTGTAGAAGGAGAAAGAAGCCCAGAGGGCAGTGCAAGCAGGCAGCCCTGAGCTTGCACCTGATGTCCCCTCCCTGCAGGTTCCTGTCCTTGAGCCCAGGCCCTGAGGTGAGGCTGAGAAGTGGCGGGAGGTGAGCCCAGAGCTGTCCCTGAGGTGAGGCTGAGAATAAGTGCAAGGCAGAGGTGCTGCTGAGGAAGGAGAGCCCTGTGGTGGGGAAGAGACAGAAGCTGTGAATGCCCATCCCCGAGCAGGTGCTGTGTCCATCCCCTGTGTGCCAGGTGAGCTGGGGCTTTGCTGCAGAGCTGCGGGCGCTGATTTGAGCGTCTCCAAGTGCTGAGATGGTGGGCACCCAGGAACACAAACTGTGCCTGGCCACGGAGCCTGCAAGGAGGAGCAGAGACAGCGGTGGCAGTGTGGGGGGCCAGGTTGTCCCTGTGCCTTCCCCTGCAGGCCCTGGCTGTCCCTGCTGGGCCCCTGTCCATCCCCATCAGGTCCCTGCCCGTCCCCCCGGGCTGAGCTCCCCCCAGGAAGTGCCGTGGAGCTGAAGCTGCTGCCATCCCCCCCTGCAGCCGCTGCCCCAGCCAAGGGAGCAGCAAAGGCAGGGCCAGGAGCAGAGGCAGCAGCAGGGGAGCCCTGGGGGGGCCGGGAAGCTCTTGTGTGGGTCAGGAAAGAGGCGCTGGGCACGAGGCCTGAATCTTGGTGGTTTGTTTTTTTTTCTGGGCTGAATCTTGGTGTTTTGGAGGTTTCTATGGACACAGGATGCCCGGTGAGTTCTAGAGATGGACTTGGGCAGGAGGAACCCCCAAGCCAATGTGCTCAGCCCTTGTTTTCCCCCCATCAGGATTTGTCCTTCCCAAAGCTTGGGCGGATGGAGGAGGAGGCTGCGAGGAAGAGGAAGATGCCTTGGTCCCCCCAGGCAGGTGAGGAGGAAGTCAGTGTCCCTTTGGGCGGGTGTTGTGCTGGCTCTGTCAGCCGAGCATGGCCCCGGCTGCAGGACAACCCCGCTGGCGCCGCCGTCCTGCCGGGGCCGGAGTTGGGGGGATGTCCTTGGCCTTCCCTGTGGGCCGGAGGCAAATCCCCTGCCTGTCCTTCTTGCTTCCTGCCCCAGGCCCCGAGGTGAGGAGGGAGAGCCCGGAGGACAAATCCCCCCGTGAGACCCTGGTGGGAGAGGCCGTTTTGAAGGGCTCCCCGGCGCAGGAAGGCAGCGGGGAGGAAAAGGTCCGGAGATCCCCCCGCAGGAGGGGCTCCAAAGCCATCCCAGGGTGCTCTGAGGAGGAAAGAGCCAGCCTGTGCTGGGAAGGCGGCTGGAGCTTGAGGGGGAGCTCTGAGCTGGTGGTACCTGAGCAGCCTCCCAGCAGGGAGAAACCCTTCAAATGCTTGGAATGTGGGAAGACCTTCAGCAGGAGCACCACTCTCCTCTCTCACCAGCACATCCACACTGGGGAACGGCCCTACATGTGTAGGGAATGTGAGAAGACCTTCAGTCGGAGCTCTCACCTTCTTACCCACCAGCGCATCCACACTGGGGAACGGCCCTACACGTGTAGGGAATGTGGGAAGAATTTCAGGGACTGCTCCAGCCTGATCCAACACCAGCGCATCCACACTGGGGAACGGCCCTACACGTGTGGGGAATGTGGGAAGAGCTTCAGGCAGAGGTTCCACCTCCGCACCCACCAGCTCATCCACACTGGGGAACGGCCCTACAAGTGCTTGCAATGTGGGAAGGGGTTTCAGACCAGTGGGAGTCTCCTCCTGCACCAGCGGACGCACACGGATGAGAGGCCCTTCCGCTGCACTGACTGCGGGAAGGGCTTCAAGCTCAACTCCCAACTCCGCACCCACCAGCGCATCCACAGTGGGGAACGATCGTACAAGTGTTTGCAATGTGGGAAGAGGTTTCAGACCAGCTCACATCTCCTCACACATGAGCGGACACACACGGATGAGAGGCCCTTCCGCTGCACCGACTGCGGGAAGGGCTTCAAGCACAACTCCACCCTCGTCAGGCACCGGCGCATCCACACTGGAGAGAGGCCCTACAAGTGTGGGGAGTGTGGGAAGAGCTTCACCTGGAGCTCTGCCTTGACCAAACACCAACGGACCCACCGGTAAGGGAAGCCCTACCAGTGCCCCGACTGCGGGAAGAGCTTCGGCCGCTGCTTCCACCCCGAATGAAGCCCCTGATGGTGAGGCAACCCCTGGAGTCCAGTGACTGTCAGTCCATCCCATTCGACCACAAAGGGCCAGTCCCCTTTCCCAGGGAGAGGTTCTGCCAACAGAACCCTTCTTGGGGGGTGTGTGGAGATTCCTGCCTTGGCTGGGGACCCCCCAAGGTCACTCCTGGAGTCTGAGAACAGAGATCTCCCCCAGAGCGTTGGTCTGGGGGAGTTCCATCCATCTCTAATTAAGAATTATTGCTTTTGTGCCAGCTTTAGTAGAATGGCTTCAACAGTTGCTTTAGTCTAGAGCACTGTCCTGTCTTATCCTGTACTCCTGGTAATTTTAGTGTTTGTATTGTGCAGTAAATAATTCTGATGAAGATCTTTTGTCTGATCATTTGTAACCCCAAATAAATTAATTTCAATCAATAGATCTGATTTGCCATCATTAAAACCTGGGGGACCAAAGTGTTGCAGTCACACCTCTCTAATTCCTCTAAACTGAAACTGTTGGAATAACCCAAGGCTGAGATTGGATCCAGCAGCTCCCAGCACCCCACAGAAATTGGAAGCTCAGGGGGGCCAGCCCCCTTTGCCAACCTGCCTGTGCCCAAAGACCCCCATGGGACCGTCAGACCCGCCAGACCACCCCCCCTTTTTTACCCTTCTCCCTAATCCTTCCACTTTTCCATTGTTCCCTGAATCCCCAATTTCCCCCCCCCCCAACAGTTTAGGGGTCCCAACCACCACTTTTTGCCCCCTCTCCTGTGGGTGCTGAAGGAGAAAATGAGGCTGCACACACAGAGTTCCATTTCAGGACTTGTCCTCCCATCTTTCCAGCGTCCCCCTTTCATTGGGGTTCCTTTGGAAACAGCGCCTGGGCTTTGTCTTTTAGTCCACCAGAATTCCCACATGGCCCCAAGGCAGTGCCCTGATCCCACACATTCCCCTCCCCTCATGTGCTGGCTGTGTTCAGCCACCAGAGAAAAACACAGGCTGCCATGCAGAGCATTCCAAGTGGTTTCCACTTTGGCAAACAGCCCTCTCTGGATGGAAAACACCAGTCAAGGCCAAAACACTCCTTTTGGATCCTGATTAACTGAATGCAGCTGCTGCTGCCTTAACTTGTTCCCACAGAAATTCTCAGGGTTCCTTTGCTTCCAGGAGGCCCCACATGTCCCAATGGCCCCTGGATTCCATGAGCTTCCACAGTCTCCAAAGGTTCCTTTAGTTCCATGAGGCCCTGCAGTCCCCAAATGCCCTTTGGATTCTCAGAGATTTCCCATTGTCCCAGGGTCCCTTGTGCTTCAGAAGGAGCTGCAGTGGGACAGTGGCCCCTTGGTTCCGTGAGCTCTGCAGTGTTCCAGGAATCCTTGGGTTCCAGGAGAGCCTGCAGTTTCACAAGGAGCACTTGAATGCAGGAGGTTCTGCAGGGTCCCAATGGCCCCTGGATTCTGGGAGGTTCAGAAATATCTCCGGGCTCCCTTGGTTCCAGGAGGACACACATGTCAGCAGGAACCCTTGGTTCCAGGAGGTTTGACAGTGTCCCAGAATTCCTTTGATTTCATGAGGCCCTGGATTGTCCCAATGGACTCCTGATTCCATCAGCCCCCTCAATGTCCCAATGGTCCCTTGGTTCCATGAGTTTCTGCAGCATCCCAGGGTTCCTTTTGTTCCATGGGGAGCTGCAGTGTCACAATGGGCCCTGAATTCCAGGAGTTTTCCCAGGGTGACAGTGCTGCCTTGATTCCATGAGATTGCCCAGTGTCCCAGGGCTCCTTTGGCTCCAGAAGGCCCTGAGGTTCCACCATGTCCTTGCTGGAACATGCGTGGCTGTAATGCTGCCCCACCTGCAGAGCTGCCTCCAGCTCTGGGCTCCAGCACAGGAAGGACATGGACCTGTTGGAGCGAGTCCAGAGGGGAGCAGCAAGAGGATCAGAGGGATGGAGCAGCTCTGCTGTGAGGAAAGGCTGAGAGAATTGGGATTGTTGAGGCTGGAGAAGAGAAGGCTTTGGAGTGACCTAATTGTGGCCTTGCAGTGCCTGAAGGGAGCCAACAGGAAAGATGGAGAGAGACTTTGGACAAGGGCCTGGAGTGACAGGACAAGGGGCAGTGGCTTCACACGGATAGAGGGAAGAGTTCCAGGAGGCAGTAGGAAGGAAATCTTGAATCTGAGGGTGCTGAGATGCTCTTTAAGGCCCCCCAAGCCAAAGCATTCCATGATTGTGGGACTGGTGGGTGAGGTGGTGGTTGGAGCCGTCTGGGGCACAGGGACCCAAAATGAGGGAGTTTTCCATTGTGGGAGAAGGAAGGAGGGGGCAGCAGAACTGACCCCTTGGACACCTGGCAGGCAGGCTTTGGCTGGAAGCTGGTGATGGGGAGCTGAGTGAAGCCCCCACAATGCAGGAGGAAATGGTCAGTGACCTGCTCTGCCAATGAGACCCCCCCAAGTGCCTGGGCCCACATGGGATGCAGCCAAGAGTCCTGAGGGAGCTGGAGAAAGAGCTGGCCAAGCCACTCTCACTCATTCCCCAGCAGTGCTGCACAACTGCACAAGTCCCAGCTGACTGGCAACAAGTAAATGGGATGTCCATCCCCAGGAAGGGCCAAAAGGAACATCTGGGCAACTCCTGGCCTGTCCCATTGACCTCAGGACCAGGGAAGTCCATGCAGCAGATCCTCCTCAGTGCCATCCCATGGCACGGGCAGGACAACCAGGGGATCAGGCCCAGCCAGCGTGGGGTTGGGAAAGGCAGGTCCTGCCTGACCAACCTCATCTCCTTCTCTGATAAAGGACCCGCTCAGCAGCTGAGGGAAAGGCTGGGGATGTGTTTCTGTGGAATTCCAGAAGGCCTTTGGCACCATCTCCCCCAGCATCTCCTGCACAAACTGGCTGCTCATGGCTTGCCCGGGGAACTGTTTGCTGGGTGACAAAGTGGCTGAAGGCCCAGGGAGTAGTGGGGAATGGAAGGAAATCCAGGTGGGGCCGGTCACTAGTGGGGTTCCCAAGGGCTCAGGGTTGGGGCTGATCCTGTTTAACATCGTTGTGGATGATCTGGGCCAGGGGATCGAGTGCCCCCTCAGGAAATTCATGGACAACACCACGTTGGGTTTGAGTGCGGATGTGCTGGAGGGCAGGAAGGCTCTGCAGAGGGATCTGGACAGGCTGGATCAATAAGGCCAAGTGTCAGGGCCTGCCCTTGGCTCCCAACAACCCCCTGGAACGCTCCAGGCTGGGGGCAGAGGGGCTGGAGAGCTGCTCAGCAGGAAGGGACTTGGGGGTGCTGCTTGACAGGGGCTGGATATGAGGCAGAGTGTGCCCAGGGGGGCAAGAAGGCCAAGGGCATGGTGGCCTTTGTGGAGAAGAGTGTGGCCAGCAGGAGCAGAGAACTGATTGCCCCTCTGTGCTGGGCACTGGGGAGGCCCCACCTGGAGTGCTGTGTCCAGTTGTGGCCCCTCAGTGCCAAAAGGCCCTTGAGGGGCTGGAGCGTGTCCAGAGAAGGGAACGGAGCTGGGGAAGGCTCTGGAAAACATGTCTGCTGAGGGACGGCTGAGGGAACTGGGCTTGTTGAGTGTGGAGAAGGGGAGGCTCAGGGGGGACCTCATTGCTCTCTGCAATGACCTGAAAGGAGGTTTTAGTGGGGTGGGGGTTAGTCTCTTCTGCCAAGGCTACAGTGAAAGGTTGTGAGGGAATGGCCTTAAATTGCATTGGGCAAGGTTCATATTAGATGTTAAAGAAACCTTTTTCCACTGAGAGAGTGTTCAGGCATTGGAACAAGTAGCCCAGGGAGGTGGTGGAGTCTCTGGAAGTGTTCAGGTGTGTGGTGGGTTGACCTTGGCTGGACACCAGGTGCCCTCCCAGCCACTCTATCACTCCCCTTCCCAGCGGGACAGGGGAGAGAGTAAGGTGGAAATATAAAATAGTGGGTTTAAATAAGGCAGGTTTTTTAAAGCAAAAAGCAGAACAAAGCTTGTGCACACAGAAGCCAAAGACAGCAGGGTTTGTTCTCTGCTTCCCATGAGCAGCCATGGTCGGCCACTCCCGAGGAGCAGGGCTTGGGTCCGCGGGACGGTTCCTCAGCAGGCAGCCATCAGACAATGAATGCCCCCCTCCTGCTCCCTGCCTCAGCTTTTAGAGCTGAGCTGACCTCCCATGGGCTGCAATGTCCCTTGGGTCAGTTGGGCTCAGCTGGCCTGCTTGGGTCCCCTGCCAGGCTCTTGCCCTCAGCTAAGGAAGGAATGTCCCAGTGTTGGTGCTGTGCTCAGCAGTGGCCAAAACACTGGGGTGTTCTCAACCCCCTTCCAGCTGCCAATGCCAAGCCCAGCCCTGGGAGGGCTGCTGTGGGGAACTGAACTGCAGCTCAGCCAGACCCAACCCAAATATCTATGGCACATATTCTATAGAATCCATCCTTAGGTGTTGTATGACAGATCTATAGGATATTACAAATAATAAGCAATAATAAGGCAAGTGTCCTCCTTAGGGACACACACACAGCCCCCCAAACTCCTGCCTGGGTTTGTTCCCTGGGGGTCTCTGCAGCAGCAAGCACAGCCCCACACTGACTGCTCTGGGCTGTGCAGGCATTTGTGGTTCTGCCTGTCTCACACACACCCCCAACCTTGGGATGGATCTGGATGTCACTGGCTGTGATGTCACAGGGGAGCTGTGATATCATGAGGAGGTGTGATGTCACAGGGACGATGTGATGTCACAGGGGAGGATGTGATATCACAGGAGAGGTGTGATGTCATATGATGGATGTGAAGTCATAGAGATGTGATGTCACAGGAAGGATGTGATGTCACAGGAAGGATGTGATGTCACAGGAAGGATGTGATGTCACAGGGGAGGACATGATGTCACAGGGGAGGACATGATGTCACAGGAGAGATGTGATATATGATGGATGTGACGTCAGCTGTTGTGACACTTCAGGGTCTCATGGAACCAAAGGGACCCTGGGACAGTGAGGAACCTCATGGAGTCACGGGCCTATTGAGACACTGCGAAGCTCATGGAACCAGAGGAATTCTGGGAGAGTGTGGAACTTCATGGAATCAAAGGGCCATTCTGACACTGGAGGGCCTCCTGGATCTGAAGGAAACCTGGGAGACTGCAGAATCTCATGGAATCAAGTGGCCAGTGTGACATGGGGGACCTCCCGGAAGCAAAGAAACCCTGGGACATTTTGGAACTTCATGGAATCGCTGGGCCATTGTGACACTGGGGAACTTCATGGAATTGTGTGGCCATTGTGACATTGCAGGGTCTCATGGAATAAAATGAAACCTGGGACAGTGGGAAACCACATGGGATCAAGGGGTGCCTGTGACCCTGCAGGACCTCATGGAACCAAGGGAAGCCTGGGACACTGAGGAAACTCGTGGAACCAAGTGGCCTTTGTGACCCTGCAGAATGGCACAGAATCAACAACCCATTGTGACACTGCAGGGCTTCATGGAACCAAAGGAATCCTTGGACACTGTGGAACCTCATAGAAACAAAGGGCCATTGTGACACTCCTGGGCCTTGTGGATCCAAAGGAATCTTGGGATGCTGTGGAACCTCCCAGAATCAAGGGGCCATTTTGACACCGTGGAACCTCATGGAATCAACAGTCCATTCTGAGTCTGCAGGGCCCAGGGAAGCAAAGGAATCCTGGGACACTGTGGAATCTCACAGAATCAAGGGACCATTGTGACCCTGCGGAGTCTCGTGGAGATGAAGAAGCCCTGGGAGACTGGAACTTCACGGAATCAAGGGACCGTTGTGACAGTGCAGGTCCTCATGGAACCAAGGGAAAATGGGGACACTGTGAAAACTCATGGCATCAAGGGGCCATTTTGACATGCAGGGCTTCCTAGAACCAAAGGAAGCCTGGGACGTTTGGGATCATCCTGGAATCGAGAGGCCATCGGGACACTGTGGAACCTCATGAAAGGAGAGGAACCCTGAGACTGTGCAGAACCTGAGGGCAGAAAGGAGCCATCGGGACACTGCAAAACCTCGTGGAATCAAGGGGCCACGGCTTCACATCTGGGTCTCATGGGACCAAAGGAAACCTGGGACACTGGGAAAACTCATGGAAGCAGGGAGACCCTGGGACACAGTGGAGCCTCACGGAATCAAGGGGCCATCGGGACACTGCAGGACCTTCTGGGTGCTGCAGAACTGGAACCCTGGGCTGCTGCAGAACTTCACGGAGGTGGGAAGCTGCTGTGTGGGGCCCCCACGACGAGTGGCTGAGGCTGCTGCAGGAGAAGGTGAGTGAAGCCAATTTGCACAAGTGGAAGCTGTGGGCAACGGCACTGAGCCCCCTTGCCATGGTCAGTTACCATGGAAACAATCAGACATTCCCATTGTGTGCTGGGTTAAAAGTAAACCGGAGGGAGAAATGAACCCACCCGAGGGATTGCAAGTCAGAGTTACAATTTACTAAGATTACAATAAATACAATGATACAGAGAAAAATGGTTTTTTAACCCACAAAAATAGCTGTATAAGCCAGCACCCTGGGACAAGAACAGAACAGTGCTGAGCACCACGTGGCCCCCCAGGGTGCAAAGTAAAAGGAAAGGAAAACCTGTTGGTCCAGATGATGGTGGCAGTTGTGTTGAGGCAGTGATGGCAGTCCTGTCAGGAGTGGCAGTGGCAGTCCTGTTGGAGTTCTGGTCCTCCTCTCGATCCCATGAGTGATACCAGAAGTCCCCAAACCCCAAGAGCAAATGTGCTCAGGTTCAGGTGGGGATGTCCAGCACCTCCCCCAGGGTGGGGAGTTTCACAATGGGCAATTTAACTCTGTGAGTCATGGGGTATTTTTGGAGTGTTTGAAGGTCTGGGTGTTGCAGCTGCCTGTTCTGCCAGTCCAAGGAGGCCCATTAGCAGAGATGACCCCTCAGGCTGGGGGTGAAGGCGCTAATGCCTCCCCAGAGGGGAGTTATCACACCTGAGTCATGGGTGTGAAGACAAAGGAACACCTCTTGCACAGTTCTTTCACACCCAGCTTGTAGTCTGAGGCGCCAGGTGGGCCCTGGGCAGCTGCTGCAAAGGATCCATTATTAACAGTCTATCAGAAATGACACAGAGGGTGTAGAATACACAGTTTTGGTTGCACTCACACAGTGATAAACTGGTCCCAGCCCCTGCAACTAGGACAGATTGCTAGGGTCGGTTACCATGGCAACCATCATACATTCCCATTACTACGGCCAGTTAGCATGGAAACCATCATACCTTCCAATTGCTATGGTCAGTTACCATGGCAACCATCAAACATTCCCATTGCTACAATCAGTTATGATGGCTACCATCATATGTCCCACTGGTACAGTGGGTTACCATGGCAACCATCACACATTCCCATTACTATGGTCAGTTACTATGGCAACCATTACACATTTCCATTGCTACAATCAGTAACCATGGAAACCATCATACATTCCCGTTGCTACGGTCAGTTACCATGGCAACCATCATACCTCCCACTGCTATGGTCCATTACGATGGCAACCACCATACATTCTCGTCGTTACAGTCAGTTACCGTGGCAACCATCATACAACCCAGTGCTTTGGTCAGTTACCATGGCAACCATAATATTTCCACTGGTACAGTCAGTTATCATGGCAACCATCATACATTCTCTTTGCTATGGTCAGTTACCATGGCAAACCATCATACTTCCCATTGCTATTGTCGGTTACCATGGTAACCACCATACATTCTCATTGCCATTGTCAGTTACCATGGCAACCATTATACATTCTCATTGCTATGGTTGGTTTCCATGGCAACCCTCATACATTCCCATTGCTACTGTCAGTTACCATGGCAACCATCATACCTCGCACTGCTACGGTCAGTTACCATGGCAAACCTCATACATTGTATTAGTACAGTCGGTTACCATGGCAAACAGCATACATTCCCATTGCTACCATCAGTTACCATGGCAAACAGTATACATTCCCACTGTTATGGTTGGTTACCATAGCAACCATCATACAGTTCCATTTCTATGGTCAGTTACCATGGCAACCACCATACATTCTCTTTGCTATGGTCAGTTACCGTGAAAACCACCATACATTTTCACTGCCATCATACATCCCACTGCTACGGTCAGTCACCGTGGCAACCATCATACTTCCAATGGTACAGTCGGTTACCATGGCAACCATCATACATTCCCATTGCTACGGCCAGTTAGCATGGCAACCATCATTTATTCCCATAGCTATGGTCGGTTACCATGGCAACCATCATACATTCCCAATGGTATGGTCAGTTACCATGGCAACCATCATACGTTCTCTTCGCTATGGTCAGTTACCATGGCAACCACCATACATTCTCATTGCCACTGTCAGTTACCATGGCAACCATCACATATTTCTATTGCTATGGTCGGTTTTCATGGCAACCCTCATACATTCCCATTGCTACGTTCGGTTACCATGGCAACTATCACACATTCCCATTGCTACATTCAGTTACCATGGCAACCATCAGACATTTCCATTGCTACACTCAGTTACCATGGCAACCACCATACATTCCCGTTGCTACGGTCAGTTTCTATGGGAACCTCTTGGTTCCTCTTGGACAGAAGCAGATGCAGATGAGCCTCCCTCTTGTCCACCAACCTTTAGAGCAGCTGTGCTCTAAAGGCCTGTGTGCCAAGGGGTGTCTTGACCAAGACCCTGCACAAACCTCTGGGACTCTTTGCATCCTGTCGTGGTGCCTTTCCAGTGAATTCCAGGGTTATCAAAGACAACTGGAAAGAGCTCTTTGTCTCACTCCACAAGGTCACCCAAACCACTCTCTCCTCTGACCCTCACCCACAAAAGTTCACCCAAGTTGTTCATCCCCTAGAGCAGCTGCACAGGTCCCAGAAGCTCCTTCCTGCTGAGGACACCTCTCTCCTGCTCTTTCTCTCCTGTGTCTCCTTGGCCTTCTCTCCCAACCCATCACAGCCCTGCAACCTGGGAACTGTCTCAGCAGGCCTGGGCTGTTATTGCCTGCAAGTGGAAGGAAGAGAGACTTGGGGCTGCAGCTCCTCCTGCCTGTGCCCCACACGCAGGGCATTGGGGCCTGTCTGGCTGCAGCCCCTCAGCGGGGGCACCGGGGTAAGAACAGACTTGCAGTGGGGAAAGCTGCTCTGAAAGCCCCGAGAGCTGGGCTGGGCAGAGGCTTTGCTGACAATGGCCTTGGGGGGGGACGTGCTGGGACTCAGGCCCAGGGGGAAAATCCCAGGCCTGATCCCTGAGGAGATCAGCACATGCTGCTGAAATGCTGGGGGAGAGAAGAGCCAGCAGAGGGAGGAAACAAGTGGGGACAGCCTGGGCTGATGTGCTTTGGACTCGTGCCTGGCCCGGCCTTGGCTGGGCAGAGAAGGGACAGCCTTTGTGTCCCTGCAGGGCTGGGATTCACTCCCTGCCCCAAAGGCCCCCAATGTGTCTGAGGAGCTCTGGGTGGTGCCTGTCACACAACTGCTGGGAATGGGGATGGGGTTCCTGCACAGGCCCTGTGCTGTCCATGGCAGCTGCTGCACTTGTGCTGCAGAGCCCTGGCACCTCCCCTGGCACTACAGGCCCCTCTTTGGCTGTTCAGTCCAAGTTCTGCTGCCCTCAATTAGGTTCAGCATTGAAGGGATGTCCAGAAGACAACTGCCATTGTACTCTGAGCACATGTAGAAAATACCCTGATAAAGAACAGGAGAGAGACCTCTCTCCCTGTGCCACCTGACTCCATTTGGTCATCTGAACACCTCTAGGGGCTGCCCTGGACAGAAGGAACAGTGACAGGTTCCCCTGTCCTACCTGTGGGCCCCTTCTGCCACTGAAGTTGGCCAAAGCAATGTCCCAGCAGCCTCCAAGAAGATCCCACAGCTGCTGCCCTGGCTCTAGGAACTGCTCCATTGGAGCCTGCAGTTCCCAGCAGGAATCTTGGTCACCTCTGGCCCCTCAGAAGGAACCAGGGCTTTGTGTCCCAGCAGGTCACTCCTGGCTTTGGTCTTCCTTCATTGCCATGGGAGCTGGGACAAGGAGTCACCTGCAGGGGCCTGTTTTGCGCCCACTGAAGTGGGGCAGGAGGAATCCCAGCCCATGGGGGTTGTGGAGGGAGCTGAGTGTCCTTCTGGCCCCAGGTCTGCAGAGCCACAAGGAGACACCTCTGTTGACTCAGCTGAGTCCCTTCCCTCAGGGCAGGTGAAGGAGATCCCTCCTGGGCACTGTCTGGGTTTCCTGTCTAATGATGGGACATGAAAAGGGGCCTCTTGAACTTAACTCTGTGTCTGTTTGGAGAAATGACAGTGCTGAAAGAAGTGTCTGTGCCCAGCTGAGAGAAGGAACATCATTATTTCCTTCAGCTGTGTGCCAGCAGGTTCCCCTGGAGCCCCAGGGACAGCTGGAGGGAGCCCAGAGGGGCAGAGAAAGGGCTGCCTGGGGCTGTTGCTGTGCTGCTGAGCTGGGCTGGGCTCCTGGCACACAGGGAGCTCCTGGCAAGCAAGAAGAGCTTCAAAGAGACAGCTCTGCTGGTGAGCAGCTCCTCTGCACAGCCCAGCAGGGCTGAGGGCACTGCCTGCAGCACCCAGGGCACAGGAGAGAAGGCAGAGAGATGAGAGGCAGCCTGGGCTGGGAGGTGACTGAGCTCTCACTTATGGGAGAAACCTTCTCAGGATTTCAACGAAGAATTCTCTGGCTGTAGGAAAGTTCAACTTGCCTGGCTGTAGGAAAGTTCAACAAGCTGGCACATCCCACAGCTTCTAGGATCTTTCAGCAGGACTCTCCCAGTTGCTGCAGTGCAGGGGAAGTGGCCATATGGCAGAGCAGGGCAGGAGCTGCAGGCAGCAAGGGCAGAGAGGAGAAGGGAGCAGGAGGTTCAAGGGATCCTGGGCTGGGAGGACAGGGCAGAGCTGCTCAGGGCAGGAACCTTGCCAGCCCTTTGCCACGGTCAGGCTCTGGCTGCAGAGCAGTGCAGGTGAGTTCCTGCAAGTGCCTCTCCCAGCTGCCAAATGCCCCCAGTGGCAGGAGCTGTCAGGATGGCTCTGCTGGATTTGCTGGGGTGCAGCAGGAGAAGCTGCTGCAGAGCAGGACTTGCTGCTGCCCCATCAGAGGCCCAGGGCCAGAGGGTTCCCTGTGCCAGGGCTGGCTGCGGGGTGGGAAGGTGGGGGTGCAGCCAGGGGTGCCCAGGGCTGTGGGGCAGAGCAGGGTCCTGCCCCCAGGGCTCTGTGTGCTGGGGCAGGGACTCTGCTGCCTGCCAGGGTCAGCTCTCAGCCCGGCCAAGGAGCTGCCACGGGGCTGGGGGAGAAGGGCTGTGGGGAAGGAACAACTCCTGGGAGGGCAGAGCAGGGCAGAGTCCTTCTGATCTCCAAAGTGGGCTGCAGGGATGAGGGCTGGTCACAGCTCCAGATCAAAGCAGGAAATTTCCCAGAAGGTATTTGCAAGAGGCACAGACAGACAGGAGGTACCTTAAAGAGAATGAACCAGTTCTTTCAGTGTTATACTCTGGGTTGTCTGGGTGCTGACTGCGACAAGGGAAATCAATCTGTGAGCACAGGAGGAGACACTGAAACACGAACTCTGTTAGATTAGAGGAGATTGAACCTGAGAGTGTCAGACATCAAAACTGTCTTATAGACGCATCAGTGTCACTTTTCCAGCCTCCTCAGGGTTGCCCTGCCATTGCCATCAGAGCCTGCCCAGCCAGAGATGCCCCTGGCAGCGCCCTGTGCTGCTGGGAGGGCTCTGCAGGGCAGAGCTGAGCCCCCAGGGCTGGACTGGGCTCTGGCAGCACTGCCAGGGCCCAGCCCTGGGCCCAGGGAAGCAGCTGCTGGCAGGGACAGCTCCAGGCAGCAGAGCCCTGGGCAGGGAGTGGGGGGCAAGTGCCCCCAAGGCCTGGGGAGGGGGTGTTCAGGCAGCTCTGGGGGCCCTTCCCTGCAGCTCTGCTGGGCACTGTGTGCTGGGCAAGGAGCTGCCTCTGCCTGGAGAACATCTCCCCTGCAGGACCCTGCCCTCTCTGCTAGGCCTGTGCTGCTGGGTTTGGTGCTGCCCCCAGCAAGGCCCAGCTCTGCCTGGGCAGGATCCTGGGCAGCGCTGAGCCTTCCCTTGGGGTGGGCACTCTCCTGTCCCAGCCCTTGGCTTCTCTGCAGGAGGGCTCCTGTCCTGCTCTGTCCAGCACAACTGCATTGCTGGCCTGGAAACACTTTGAACTACTTGGCAACACATGGCAAGAGCTCCTGCCACACACAGCCCTCTGCCAGCACGTATTAGAGAGAAAAAATTGATTTAATCCTTAAATGAATTGCATTGAAATCTGGAGTGATATTGTCAGAGGCGTCTGTCTAAATTTTACCCTGTGGCTTCCTTTTTTGAACAGACCCCGTGCTAAGAAGCAGCAAATGTCCAACAGCAGCTCCCTCACCCAGTTCCTCCTCCTGGCATTGGCAGACAGGCGGGAGCTGCAGCTCCTGCACTTCTGGCTCTTCCTGGCCATCTCCCTGGCTGCCCTCCTGGCCAACGGCCTCATCCTCAGCGCCGTAGCCTGGGACCACCACCTGCACACCCCCATGGGCTTCTTCCTGCTCAACCTCTCCCTCACAGACCTGGGCTGCATCTGCACCACTGTCCCCAAAGCCATGCACAATTCCCTCTGGGACACCACAACCATCTCTTACATTGGATGTGCTGCACAGGTCTTTCTGCTTGTCTTCTTTCTTGAAACAGAGTTTTCCCTCCTCACCATCATGTGCTACGACCGCTACGTTGCCATCTGCAAACCCCTGCACTACGGGACCCTCCTGGGCAGCAGAGCTTGTGCCCACATGGCAGCAGCTGCCTGGGCTGCTGGATTTCTCAGTGGTCTATTACACACAGCCAGTACATTTTCCCTGCCCCTGTGCCAGGGCAATGCCCTGGGCCAGTTCTTCTGTGAAATCCCACACATCCTCAAGCTCTCCTGCTCACACTCAGGCTACCTCAGAGAACTTGGGATTATTGTGTTTAGTGCCTGTTTAATATTTGGGTGTTTTGCTTTCATTGTGTTCTCCTATGTGCAGATCTTCAGGGCTGTGCTGAGGATCCCCTCTCAGCAGGGACGGCACAAAGCCTTTTCCACGTGCCTCCCTCACCTGGCTGTGGTCTCTCTGTTTAGCAGCACCTTATTCTTTGCCTACCTGAAGCCTCCCTCCATCTCCTCCCTATTCCTGGATCTTATTATGTCAGTTCTGTACTCAGTGGTGTCTCCAGCACTAAACCCCTTCATCTACAGCCTGAGGAACCAGGAGCTCAAGGATGCCCTGAGAAAAATCATAACTGGGTGTTTTTCAAAAGCAATAAACTCTCCTTCTTCTGCATGTTATGGACCTCATTAAAGGCCAATCCTGTTATGGATTTCATTAAAGGTTCACCATATCTTCTCTATTTTTTACTCCTAGTAGGGGTGGTTTTTTTGTGAGAATTTGTTCACACCAAAAAATCTTTATACATATATAAAGATATATATATATAAAATGTAAATATATTTATATATATATAAAGACTATTTCTAATTCAATGTTTGCCTTTCTAGCCTGGCCCAGAGGCTGTACAAATTGGGAAATGTACTCACTGTGTGCTTCAACCAAATAAAGAACTCTGCATTGGCTTGTTTGCCTGACATCTTTCCTCTCTGACTTCTCTGCAGCTACAGGGTCAGTGCCTCTGTGCAGAGCTGGGCCAGAAAAGAGTCCCAGCAGAGCAGCACTGCCAGGGAGCAGCAGCCCCTCTCCTGCCTGGCCTCCTCTCCCTTCCCTTCCACACTGTCCTGCAGAGCCCTGTGTTGTTGGAGGCCTCAGTGCTCTGGCAGTCGGTCCCAGTCCTGCTGCAGGACTGTCCAGGGACTGCAGGCAGGGACAGCCACGGGCACTGCTGGCACAGAGCTGACCTCTGCAGCAGCACTGCCATCCTGCAGGGGCATCTCCTCAGGCCAGGGCCTCAAAGCTTCCATCTGCTTTCCACTTTGCTCTCCAGGATGTGCCCAACACAACGCCCTGCAGAGGAAAACAGCAGTGACCAGCACAAGGGGGGGAGTGCTCAGGGTGGGGGCACCCAGCAGTGCCCTGGCACAGCCAGCGCCGCTCCCAGCACTGGCCTCTCACCCCAGGCCATTGGGCTTGTTCTTCCCTCCAAGGAGGGACAGCAAATGACCAGCTCAGGAGTCCATGTTTGCACTGCATGGACAAGACATGCCCCTGTGTCACGGCTTGGGGCTGGGGGGTGGAAGGCTTAGACAAAGTTGATGGCAGAAGCCGTCTCGTTGAGCTACGAGGGGCAGAAAGGACCCCCTTGCTTTCTAAATTCCTTCTCAGAGAGGAGCCTGGGGGTGGCTGGATCCAATCTCAGACTCAGATTTTGGTTTCATTTGAAGGAATTATAGAGGTGTGATTCAATCACTTTGTCCTGCAGGTTTTAGTGGTGACAAATCAGAAATATTCTGATAAAATGAATTGTTTATTATGAAAAATGAACAGACAATTTATCAGAAAAGTGAACAGAAAAAAGACCTTAAAGAGAATTGTTTACTACACAGTATAAAAGCCAAAACCTCCTAGTAGTCTAGTGTCAAACAGGACAGTGCACTCTATCAAAGTCATTCTATTAAAGCAATTGGATCTAAGCCAGCAAAAAGAAACAATCCTGAAGCAGAGATTGAGGTAACTCATCCCACAATGACAGGGGGTAGTTCTCTCTCTTTCACTTAACCCCTGGGCAGTGACCATGAAGAGCTGTCTCTGCTTCATGGCAGAAGCTCCATACACTTCAAAGAAGTCTGTGGACGAATCTGCCACAGGAAATTTCGATGGGGCTTTTATAGTTATCAAGGGTTTGACTGCCAGATGTATTTCAAGCGCAGGGAGCAGCTTATCTGTCAAATCCTGCTTCAAAAAGCAGGATATGTGTTTGGAGTTTCAGGAACCATTTTTGGTTTAGCATAATTCAACATTAAAAACAGCACCTTGACACCAGCAGTAACTCACTACAGAGAGCTTGCATTGTTTGTATTCTCTGACCAATTTTTAGGTATTATCAGAGCAAGCATCCTTCCAGAAACGGCCTCTTGATTCCATGAGATTCCAAAAACTCTCAGGGTTCCTTTGGTTCCATGAGGCCTCTCAGTGTCACAACAGACCCTTGGTTCCATGAGGTTCCACTGTGTCTCTTGGATCCTTTGGTTCCTCAAGGCCCCGCAGTGTCACAATGGCTCCTTGATTCCAGGATGTTCCAAAACATCCCAGGGTTCCCTTGGCTCCAAGAGGCTCCCCAGTGTCCCACCGGCCCCTGGATTCCAGCAGGCCCTGCAGTGTCCCAATGGCCACTCGGTTCCACGAGCCACAGCGGCTGCCGCCGGCGTCTGTGCCCGGAGCCGCCGCTCCCACGGGGCTGCCGCACTCACCGCCGGGGTTGCCGCTCGCGCAGCCGCCGCTCTGCCCCGGCTGCACCGGGACCCGGCACCGCCTCGGGCCTGCGCTGCCGCCTCAGCGGCCACAGGGACACAGGGGTGGGGGACCTTTGCTCTGACACTGATGGGGCCTGCCTTTGTTCTGCTGGGCTCTGGGCTTTAGGGAAATTGCTGTTCATTGTCATGCTCCACTGGAACAGCTCCTGAATTCCAAAGGTTTCCTAATCCAGGGGAGGGGTTTCTATGGCATCGGAGGTGCCGCCCCTCGGGACACATTGTCAATAAACCATCCAGCTGACTGGGATGGGTGTAAGAGCAGTTGGGGAACACAGGATAATGAGTCATCCCCTGAAAATCTTGGAAAATTCCCTACCTGACCTGTAATCCAAATGGAACAGTTTGGATCCAATTCCCAAATATTTGGGAAACTCCAGTCATTCCTGACACCAGGATGGAAATTCAGCAGATAACTAAAGCCAGTCCCCTTGTGAGCCCACAACCAGCGGGGCTGAGGGAGGCCCTGGCAGCTCCCCAGCACCTCCCTCTCAGTGGGACACCTCTGGCAGCCTCTCCCAGCTCGGGAACCCTCCAGTTTGCAACACTCCAAAGAACCCTCACTGATGCCCAAGACAATTCTGATCCCCTTCAACAAACACTCCTCCAGCTGTGACCCTTGTCTGTTGGCAAACACAAAGGGATTTGTGGGAGTGTTTCCCTGACAACAAGGAGAATTTGGGAGAGGGACCTTTGCACACCCAGCTCTTGATGTGTCCACACATCTCTGCCTGGGTGTGGGTGTGAATTGACTGTGGTGGGAATGTTGTTATTGTGAATCTATAATTTAGTCACTGTTAAAATTGTAGTAAATGCTATTGAATCACCTGATAACTGTTCAATTGGTCAATGATTAAATGCTACTAATCTCTTTTTCCCCCTTTGTCTTTGGATCAAAATCCTTTGCACCCTGACCCTCTTGCATCCCAAGGCTCTGTGTAAATTATTCCTATTCATCAAAAAATATATATTTTTCATGACTTTCACTTTAAAGTCATCCTCCTTAGCTAAACTTAAAAACAACTCAAATTAGCTGTAGAAATCTTGAAGATTGAAGACAATTAAAGGAATAGAAATAATTTGTTTTCCTGTGTTTTAATGGTCCCAAAGTGTGTTTGGAGCTGCATCAGCTGTCAGTCCAAGATGGGCCATGTCAGAACTGGGGAGGTTGGGGGGTGAGGAGCAAGGCTGATCATCCAGGGTCAGTGTGGATCTCCTGAGAAGACACTCAGCATCAAGATCACTTGGAGAACACCTCTATCACCTCTCCTCTGAACAGAAAAGTATCCATAATTGAATTAAAAAAAAAAAGTACAAATTTTGAAGACTTGTTTTGAAATTGCCTTGAAGACAATTAAAGGAAGACAAAGAGATCCTGAGGGATTTCTGGAATTTAATGAGCCCCACGGTGTGTTTGCAGCCCAGCCCATCATCCTGAGGTGCTGAGAGAAGATTGAAGCAGCTGCTGAAGAAGTCAGAAGCCAAACTGCAAGTGCCTTGAAGCATTGCTGGGCCCCACTGAGGGCAGGCACTGCCAAAGCCTCCCCAGGGACTCCTTGGAGCAGCTCCTTGGAGGCCAGGAGTGCAGGCAGACAAAGGCTCTGGGCAGGCCCCTGCAATGCTGAGCAAAGCCTGCCTTGGTTTTGTGGAGCACAAAGGCCAAGGGCTGAGCCCCAGGCCCTGGCCCAGCAGATCCTGTCCCTCCCGGCTGGCTCAGGGCTGTTTGGGGGGCACTGGGATGGGAGGGGGAGGAACAACAAAGGCCAAAACTGGGCAACCCCTGCCAGGCTGCTGAGGGAGGGGCGAGGCAGAACCCAAGGGCAGAACCTGCCAGGAAAGTGGCTTGTGGTGGCCTGAGTGGCAGAGGCAGCTGCCAGAGGCAAGGGGACAAAGGCCTGGGTGCCTTTGGGCCTTGCAGCCCTGCCAGAGCCCTTGGCCATCTCTCCTGCAGGCTGTCCTGCCCTGGCCCTGCTGCTGCTCTGGCCTTGCAGGCTGCACACACCCCTCCTGCTTTCCCACCCCCTCCCAGCAGAATTTCCAGACCCTCCCTGATGTCTCTGCACCAGCTCTGGCTGTTCCCTGGAACACAAAGCCATGGGCTGATCCTGACTCCCTCTGGGTGACCTCTTGCAGCACAAGGGTCCCTATTGAGTGATATTTCTTTTTCCTCACCTTCAGGCTGAACTTTCCAGACTACTCTTTGTGAAGATTTCATTGTATTTCCAATGCAGAGAAAAGCTCCATCCTGTCAGATCTCCTCTAGACCCTCTCCTGTTCTCCCTCATTCCTCCAGAATGGGGAACCCCACAGACAGACAGACCAGTCCAGATGTGGTGACCCCAGGGCTGAGTCCAGGGGGGTGACAACTCCCTTGTCTGGGTGCCCACATTCCCCCTAAGGCAGCCCCATGTGCAGTTGGCCTTAAATCAAGGGACCATTCTGATTCTTTGTAACGTCACGGAATCAAGTGACACTGTGACACTGCAGGGCCTCATGGAACCAAAGGAATGCAGGGACACTGTGGAATCCCATGGAACCAAGGGACCATTGTGACATGTGGGGTCTCTTTGGAACAGAAGGAATCCTGGGACATCTCAGACCCTCCTGGAACCAAGGGGCCACTGTGCCTGCCCAGAACTCCATGGAATCAAGCAGAGCCGCTGCCTCCCCCCCGCCGCCGCACGGACCGGAGTCGCCGGCTCTGCCCCGCTTGGACACCTCTGGAGTCAGCGTGTTCTTGGGCAGCACAACTGATCTCAGACCAGAGAGTTTCCCACATTTTGCTTTGCCCTCTCTTTCATGTGGTTTTGTTTTTTGTTCTTTGTTCATTCAGGGGGAAAAGGGGGAAGGGAGGCACGTGTTTATCCCTGTTTTTATCTCTTTACAAAAGGGAGTTGGGTCGGGGGGGAGAGAGGAGGCAATTTCTCTCTCTGCTGTAGCTTTGAACTCTTCTGTTGTTATTGCTGGTTTTGCTGCTATATTTCTTGACAGTAAAGTCTTATTGTTTTCACCTCTACCTCCTTATATTTTGTCTCCTTGTACTGGTGGGGAATAAAAGAGGAGTGAATTAATTTTATTGGAGTTCCCACCCCAATATGTATCTTTAAACCAGGACAGGTTGCTCAAGGGCTCCCTGAAATTTGGCATCATCCACAAAGGACTTGAAAATACATTTTGTCCCATTGTACAGAGAGATAATAAAGATGTTCTATAGTGGTGTTCAAGGGCTGGTCACTGAGGGATTTTACCAGGAAGTTGCTGCCAAGAGGACTTTGTACCATGGATTTTATTTGACACTTCATTCAGCCAACTTCCCACCATCTTCCACGTCTTCAGTCCAGCTCTCACCAATCTGACCATAAGGAGACCACAAAAGAGCATGCTAGTGGACTTGATGAAGTCTGGGCACACAACATCCTCTGTTCCCTCCCACAGGGGTTCTGCAATCCCTGCCTTGTCCTTCCCATGCCTGGCAATGGCTGCAGCAGGACTTGCCCTATCCCCTTTCCTGCTGAGCCTGAGCAGTCTGGAACTCTGCCAACCCTCCTTGCTGCCCTGTTTGCAGACTGCTTCCATGTCTGCCTTTGCCAAGGCCCCAGGAAGCTCTGGGATGGCTCTGGCCTTTCCAAGGGTTTGGGAGAGGTCTCCCAGTGACACTGCCCAGCCTTCTCAATATCCCTGACACCAAAACCTTTTCAACATCCCACACTTCCAGAGGAGTGCCCAGGACACAACACAGGTTGTCCTGGTGGTTCTGGACAATGAGAAGGGATTTCTCCCTAGAGACCAACCCCTCCAATTGGATCAGAGTGCAGCTGAAAGGTTTCCTCAGCATTTTCCCCAGTGCCTCCCTGCCCTGAAGGTTTCTGGCCATCAGGCTGGAGCTGAGGGGGTTGGGCAGGTGCCTGAGGAGGGGGTAGAACAAGGGCTGTGTCCAACTGTGCCAGGAGGGCTGTGCTGGGCAAGGCTGAGGAGGCTGCAGAAAACAGTGGCACTGGGGAGGGGAGAGGAGCAGCTGGAGAGACCTTGTGCCTGCCCACGCTGGGCAGGAGCTGCCCCAGGATGGCAGCTCTGAAGCACTCCCAGGATGTCCCTGGGAACAGGAGGGGAAGACTGGATCTGAAAATGGAACCTGGAAAGCAGAGAGCAGGAGTGTCATGGTGACACTGCAGGAGAGTTCCAGCCCTGGAGCAAGGTGACAGAAGAAGTGACCCAGTCCATGCAGTGGCCTCAGAAGATCCCAGAGTATCCTGGAGATGCTGGAAGGGAGCCCAGCTCTGCTTCACAAGTTCCCAGGGCCTGTCCCTGCCTGTGCTCCAAGGGCTTCCACCCCCCAGGACTGTGCTCAGAGAGCACTCAGGCCTTACAGGGAGAAAGGGGCTCAGGAGGACAGTGTGGAAGTGGCAAGAGAGCAGCTCTGCAAAGACCAAGCCCTGCTGCTCCCTGGCAGTGCTGCTGGGCTGGGATTATTGTCCCCTTCCCGTTTGCAAATACCCTGTCCTGCAGTGTGCTGTCCTTTAGGAACAGCTAAGAAGAAGGGTCTTGGACAAAGAAGGCACTGCAGGGTCCTTTTTTTTTATTTAAATACTCAGAGAGCACAATTCATCATTTTTACATCTTTGGGTCAAATTCAATAGGTAGACACTAAATTCAAATGCAGATGCATAATAACACTTCATTGCACAGAAAACTATTGCAAGAAGAACCTGATGACCTCCACGAGCAACCTGAGAAGGAAGGCTGAGCCATTAAGAAGTCCCATTCTGAATGCTACACACCAGAAAACAGGCACTTTATTGCTCCTGAAAAGCATCCAGTCATCATTTTCCTTATGGCATCCTTGAGCTCCTGGTTCCTGAGGCTGTAGATGAGGGGGTTCAGTGCTGGAGGTAATACTGAGTACAGAACTGACAGGGCCAGATCCAGGGATGGGGAGGACATGGTGGGGGGCTTCAGGTAGGCAAATATGGCAGTGCTGACAAACAGGGAGAGCACGGTCAGGTGAGGGAGGCACGTGGAAAAGGCTTTGTGCCGTCCCTGCTGAGAGGGGATTCTCAGCACAGCCCTGAAGATCTGCACATAGGAGAAAGCAATGAAAACAAAACAACCAAATCCTAAACAGTCACTAACCCCAATAAGTCCAAGTTCCCTGACATAGGACTGTGAGCAGGAGAGCTTAAGGATGGCAGGGATTTCACAGAAGAACTGGCCCAGGGCATTTCCCTGGCACAGGGGCAGGGAAAATGTATTGGCTGTGTGCAGCAGAGAATTGAGAAATCCAGTGGCCCAGGCAGCTGCTGCCATGTGGGCACAAGCTCTGCTGCCCAGGAGGGTCCCGTAGTGCAGGGGTTTGCAGATGGCAACGTAGCGGTCGTAGCACATGATGGTGAGGAGGAAATACTCTACTCCAAGGAAGAAGACAAAAAAAAAGAGCTGTGCAGCACATCCCATGTAGGAGATGGTAGTGGTGTCCCAGAGGGAATTGTGCATGGCTTTGGGGACAATGGTGCAGATGCAGCCCAGGTCTGTGAGGGAGAGGTTGAGCAGGAGGAAGTACATGGGGGTGTGCAGGTGGTGGTCACAGGCTACGGCGCTGAGGATGAGGCCGTTGGCCAGGAGGGCAGCCAGGGAGATGGCCAGGAAGAGCCAGAAGTGCAGGAGCTGCAGCTCCCGCCTGTCTGTGACTGCCAGGAGGAGAAAATGGGTGAGGGAGCTGCTGTTGGACATTTGCTGTCTCTAGACATGGGGCACTGTTCAAATAGGAAATAAGAGTGACAAGTTAGGGCAGAATATTCTGATAAAAATCTAAGCTGCTTTCCAACATGCCTCTCACTGCTCCATTGGTAGGAGTCTCTCCTTCAGCTCTATGGCTGGAGCCCTGCTTTGGACTCTCTACATCTTCCATGAGGAGCAGACCTTCTGCCATTCCTATTTTTGTCTGAAAAGCCACCAGACACTGTTGAGAGCAGAGGAATCCATCCCAGACCCCTCTATGTCTCAGCCTGTCTCAAGGGCTCAGCACCCCCCTTGGAGCCAAGGACACCCGTGGCTCATCTCCCCAACCCAACAGCATCTCCTGGCATGGGCACAGCATCTCTGCCCCTCTCCACTGGGGCTTTCAGAGAACACAGCTGTGCTGGGAGGATGATTTGTATTCTCAAGGGCAGCTCCCAGCTTGGAAGGACACCTCAGAAAAGAGCCAAGTGTCCTAATGACGGGGTCTGATTGAGGGGAAAAGAGCTCCTTACCCAGGCCCACAGACTTCACTGCCCACACCCCACAGGGCAGAGGACATTGGAATGTCTCATTCCCAGGGACACACCTGCCATAGCAGAATCCCAGGATCACTGTTGGACTGTGTAGCTTGAACTCCCCTCCCAGTGAGCCTGACTGAGAGAAGGAGGGAACAACCTCAGGACCAGGGGCAAGCTGAGAACCAAGGAAATGCACAGGGAGGGTCCAGCTGGGAGAGGCCAGGGCAGAGCCCACTGGGCACTCAGGGCAGCATCACCCTGAGCCAGCTGTGCCACCTCCCAGACACCAACAGTGCCAGCAAATTGTTCTCAGCCCTGGACAGCTCCTCAGAATTCCCTCTGCAACTCAAACCAGCAGGCATGTGGCTTGAGAGCTTGAGAGAAATCCCTCCTTGGACCTTCCCCTTGAAATATCCCCTGGAAAATATCCTGAGGTGCTCTGGTTCTGTGAGCAGCCCTGCCCTATGAAACTCTCACTTGATAGCAGAAGAAACCTGCCCTGCCCTGCCAGGCTTTGCTCTTTCCACCCCCAGCCTCTGCCCAGCCCTGAGGGAGCTCCCCAGCCCGGCTGAGAGCTGCCCCTGGCAGTGACAGAGCTCCTGCCCTGGCACAGCCCTGGGCTGCAGGACCCTGCTCTGCAGGACAGCTTGGGGCAGCCTGGGTGGCACAGCCCGGCTTCACAACCCTGCAGCCATCCCTGGGAGAAGGGAACCCTGCTGGGATGTGCCTGGGATGGTGCAGCAGGGAGTGGGATGTGCCAGCGTTAGGAGATCTTTGCACCAACTGCAGACACATTGCCCTTCATGCTGACTTACCATGAGGAAGCCTGGAAAGATTCCTCCTCCAGTGGATATTCCTCTCGACTTCCCTCCCAGCCCAGGCTGTGTGTAACCTCTCTCTGCCTTGCTTTTCTTCCCTGGGTGCTGCAGGCAGTGCCCTCAGCCCTGCTGGGCTGTGCAGAGGAGCTGCTCCGCAGCAGAGCTGTCTCTTTGAAGCTCCTCTTGCTTGCCAGGAGCTCCCTGTGTGCCAGGAGCCCAGCCCAGCTCAGCAGCACAGCAACAGCCCCAGGCATTTCATGACCCTCAGGGAACATTGAGGTTGTTTACATGAGACTCAGTCCCTGAGAGGAAGTTCAAACAACTTTTCAAGAATTCAAAATGAGATTGAAATGCTAAAGTTTCTTGTAGTGCTAATGAGTCTCACTGAGGGACACAACTGAGAACTTGTCCCCAGGTTCCAGTTAGAGCAGAAAACTGCAGACAGTGATGACAAGGATGGACAAGCAAGGGAAAGGTGGCTCTGATGCTGAGGAAAACTGGACTTGTTTCCTTAATCCAAAAGGCCAAGCCCTGACCTTCAGCCCCTGGGAAGGCAGATGCTGTCCCTGCCTCATTCCTCAGGGCTCTTCCTGGGGCACTGGGATGTGGGATGTGCAATGCCAAGGGCAGGACCATGGGGTGGCACCTGCCAGGCTGCTGAGCAGGGACAAGGAGGCCATGAGGCCCCAGGGCTGCAAGGGGCACTCCCCTCCTCCTGGCCTCAGGGGCACAGACAGCAGCCATGGCCAAAGGCCTGCAGAAGGTGGCTCTGGCAGGGCCTTTCAGCTTCTCCCCCTCCCTGTCTCCTCTCCAGCCCAGGCTGTCCTACGGTGTCCATGCCCTGCCCCTTTCCCTGCAGGCTGTCATCATCCCCCCGGCTGCCCCACCTGGCTGGCACCTTCCTGCACTGACATCTCTGCGTCCTCCCTGGCTCTTCCTGGGCACACAAAGCCTTGGGCTCATCCAGACTCCTTCTGGGTGATGTGTTGCATCACACCATTGCCCTCAGGGTGAAACTCCTTTCTCTTTGTTTCCAGTCTGGATCTCTCCAGTTGAACCTGGGATTGTTTCTTTATTTCTCATACTGTTTACTGCTATGACAAAAGGATCCTTCATTCCTGAAACCACCCTTCAAGCCTTCTCTGGCTACTCCTGCACTGTCCTCAGTCTCCACACCATGGAGCCCACAGCTCCTTAGTCCCTACAGAGTGGTCATGGGCTTGAGGCCTCCAAATCTTTTCTTGGGAGATCCCTGGGTACTCTCCATGGTGTTTGCAGATGAACACATGGTGCTCACAGTCTAAGGAAATCACAGGGATATGTTTTACAAAGGCCTGTATTGGCAGAACATGGGGCAATGGCCTTAAACTGAAAGATTGGAGTCTTATGTTGATAATAGGGGTCACAAGTCCTGCCAGCAAATCTGCTCCAGTGTGGGCTCCTCCAGGGCCTGCAGGGGGTCTCTGCTCCACCCTGGACTCACCTACAGGTCACAGGCCCTTCAGCTCAAGTTCACACGGAGTTCCAGCCACCAAGGAGCCCCAGACTCTGACACACAGCCAGGAGCCCCAGACAGCACCAGCAGCTGCAAATTTCAGCAGCACACCCCAGACACATCTGTGGGTATCTCCAACACTCCCAGCCCCACCCTGGACACCAACAAAGGCTGTTGTGGTTTCACCCCATGCAGCCCCCAAGCCCCTCCCAGCCACTCCTCACTACCCCACCAGCAGGACCCTGGAGAGAACTGGGAGGGGAAAAGCTGGAAAACTCGTGGGTTGAGATAAAGACACTTTAATAAGGACAAGCAAAAGCTGCACACAGGAGCAAAACAAAACAGGGGATTCATTCCCTGCTTCCCATGGTTGGGCAGGTGTTCAGCACCTCCAGGAGAGCAGGGCCCTATCCCATGGAATGGTGACTTGGGAAAACAATCTCCATCACTCCAAACCTGTCCTGGCTGTGTCCCCTCCCAACCTCCCACACACCCCCAGCCCCTCCCCAGTGTGTCTGTGTGAGGGGCAGGAAAGGCCTTGGCTCTGGGTAAGCTCAGCACTAACAAAACCACCTCTGTGTTCTCAAGCCTGTGCTCAGCACAAGCCCAAACACAGCCCCACACCAGCCCCTGCAAAGAAAATTAACTCCACCCCGGCCCAAACCAGCACATTCCAGCCCTTATTCCACACCAGTCCCATCGTGCCCAGGCCCCACACGACTCAATGCAACTTCACCCCCCACCACCCCCTTCCCATTCTTTGCTATAACACACAGGTCTCCTTCCCTTAGTCTGTGCACCACCCCTGCAAAATGTCCATCAAATGGCCCCAAAATGTCTGTTCAATTCCTCCAGTCCAGTCCTTTGGGCTCCCCCTGTTCTGGTGGTGCCCCGGGGCAGGAGAGGGGCTGTGTGGGGGGAGTTCCTGGGCACCAAAGGCAGCTCAGGTCGGTCCCGCTGCCCTGCAACTGCTGCTTGGGAGGCTCCTCCTGCACTGCTTGGGGTGGTTCCTGTGACAGGAATTCCTGTCACACACTGGGCAGGTTTAAAAGGATGCACAGTTTGGGTTATACCCACATGGTGATAAACTGGTCCCAGCCCCTGGAACCAGGACACAACCATAAGTGTGAACAGTGCTGCACTTATTGAAGTCCTTTGCCTCAGTTTTAGTTCTAGTCTATCTCATGATGATTGTGCAGAGCTGCAGCCTCACTCTTTCCTTTCTTTTCCTTCCATTTTGTAGAAAAAACCAAGTCTTTGTTTCTGGTGTCCTGTTGTTCTGACTGAAAAAGTTTCCCCTTCTGTCAGTGACAGCTCATGTGAAATCAACTCCCCTTGTCTGGAGGCTTTTATTGCTCTTCAGACCTTGGCAGCAAGTAGTCCCTGGCTCACCAGCTCTTGCTGGACCTTGTCAGCTTTTCTATTTTGTCTACCTTGCGTGCCAGACGTTGTGTTTGGAATAGCCCACATCAGTCTCCAGCTTCAGATTACTCCAGGGGTTATTTTCCTCCTTTTATGCACAATACCTTAATGTCTTTTGATAATTTTCTTGGGATAGAGTTTGTTTCTGTATCAATTATGCCAGGGAAAAGCAGCCATTTCTTAAACAAAGATAAATACCTAACTGCAAACTAAAAAAGCTCCACAGATGCCCCCAACCCCACAGATCCCTCCCAGCCCCACAGACCCCCCCAACATCTTGCCAGATCCAGCTCCCAGCCCCAGCCAGGCTCCGTCCTGGCTTTTCTTCCAGGACTGGCAGACAGACCGGACACAAATGTGAATCTCCTGTGCATACATTTGATGTGCTGCTCTTTTGCTGTTGGTCTCTAAATAAGGTGTGTAGAGTGTTGTTCTTAGAAAATTTTTGCTTTTCTAAAGATTCTTCCCATGTAAATACATTCTATATATGGTTTATATGTTGTTGCTTTATTGTTGTTCTGTAAATTCATTCATAGATTGTTGTTGTTTTACAGGCCCGTACAATGTAAATACATTTTATAGATGTTTTTATAAAGACACGGGTCCCTGGGGGTGGGGGGACCTGTGCTCAGAGGGGTCCCACTTGGGAAGGTGCCGGCCCTGGGCAGTGCTGGTGTCCCTGGGCTGGGGCAGAGCAGTGTCCCCAAGAGCAAAGCTGTCCCCAGCAGAGAGGGGGGTCTGACACGAGTGGCCCCTGCAGCGCTGCCCCCACAGCGGGCAGGAAACCTCCTGCTGCCCTTCCTGCTGCAGCCAGAGGGATCTGGGAGAAGCTTTGGGAGCCGGAGGGGCTGATGTTTGAGGCTTTGGACCTCCAAGTGCTCCAGGCTTTGCTTCCCATCCTCATGGCATTCCCCCAGGCCGTCGGAGAGCCCAAGGGACCCTCGCCCTGCCCGGATTCCTGCTGCTGGCAGTGGGCACTGGCCTGTGTCCCCACTGGGGGTGATGCCTGGAACAAGCTGGTCTGGTGGCAGATGTCCCTGCCCATGGCAGGGGGGTTGGACCAGATGGCCTCGAAAGGTCCCTTCCAACCCAAACTCTTCTGGGATTCCATCACTCTGGGATTCTGTGCCCACCATGGCAGCGCTCCCTCACCAGGGCCATTTGAGCTGGTGGAGAACCTCCTGTGCTTCCCTGCCATGGTAAGGCTGATGTGGGAGCGTGGGCCCTGAGATGGGCACTGGGCAGTGAGAGCTGCCCTGCAGCCCAGCCCTGTCAGCAGCTCTGGCAGCAGGCTCTGCTCCCCTGGGCTCTGGTGACTTCTGGGCCTTGCAGGCCAGTGCCACTACCTTGTTAGCTTGTCATCCCTCCCACTTTACACCCCTAAATAACACATTTTTCCTCTCTTCCTGTGAGCCATCACTACTTTTCTCTCAACCCTCTTCCATCCAAGCCAGCAGCTCTTCCCTGCCAGTGCTGCTGCTTGGAGAACCAGAAATCCTGGGCTGTCCTTTGCCTGTTGATAAACAAAGCAGTGGCTTCTTCCCCCGGGGGCTGAAAGTGTCCCCTCCCCCAGACTGGGGCCTGGAATTCCAACCACATTCCTGAACTTGGGTTTCACAGCTACCCATCAGTTTGGGGGAAGGGAAAAGAAAAAAAGGTCAAGAGATTACAGCAGCAAGTGAACTGGGGCTAAGTGTGCCTTCATTTTCTCCAGCTGTTCTATAGAAATAAATAAAAATAGTACTATGGGGGAAAAAAAAGCTGAAGCCAGGTATCAGTTTACTGAATTTGATCAGGGAATACAGAAGAAGAACATGCCTGCAAACACACATCTGCACTAACTTATCAAACTGTACAGTGCAAAATCTGACCCCAAGGAGTCTGTACAAAACAGTGGGAATGGAATCAGAGAGGGGAAGGAAAACATCCTCAGCAGTGCCCCAGTCAAGGGGCATCACTGACTGCACCTACATTTCCATGGCTCTCTGGGCAGGTCATTTCTCATGTGTGCCAAACAGCACATCTTGAAGCTTCTTCCCATTGAAATACTATGGACATTTCAGGGCATCTGAACAGCCAGATTCTTAAAGCACAACGACCTCAAGGCAAGGGAAGAAGTGAGATTCAGTGGCACTTGGCAGAAGCTGCCCAGTGCATTGTGTCAAATGGGTATTTACCCAAAGGAGCAACAAGCTCAAGGCATCAGGGAAAGAGCCAGATGATGAAAGGGTGTTAGCTGCTGAGAATTTCTTTGGGAAGAAGTAGATTGTTGAGATAGAAATTTGCAATATACCATGGAACCTTATTCAAAGTCCAGCTGCAAAATACCTTAGTGTTAAGAGTGTGAAATAAATCCTAAAGTGTCATCAACTATGTGATTTCCTCTTTATTCCCAATCACTAATTAAAGAAACATAACTCAGATGTGATCTCACTCTGTGCTCCAGTGACATTAACATTAGAACAATATTGTCACTGTCTCCTCATCTCTTGTGCTCCTCACTGGAAGGCACTTGGTGCACCCCTGGATATCCTGCTAATGAGGTAAAAAACTAACCCTTCTAAAGTTCCAGATTTTCCTCACCTGTTTGGACACAGTTGGACAAACTGTTCCAAGTTATTACTTGAAAGCCATCTGCTGGATTTAGCATTAATTACTCCTTGTTTTGATCTGAGGGAAAAAGGCTCACACAACACAATCTCTGAATGCTCCTTGAACTTACCCACAGTGTGTTCACAAAGACACAGAGCAAGGCTTTTAGCTTTTGCTGCCCCCCTCAGTTCCAGCAGACAAAGAAATGTCTCTGTGAAATAACAGCAATTGCCTTTCCATGTTACTGAACTACATTCAGTTTATCTGGTCTCAAACAAATACTCCATGTTTTCGCCTTGTTTTATTTTCAAGGGCATGGGTCTGGGTATTTAGATGACTGCCTTCACTGGTACAGCATAGAAACCATTCACATGGCTATAAATGAATATTATTCTCTTGACAAAACACCTTTTCCAAAGCCTCTGACAAAAAGAAAGGGAAAAAAACTCCAGAGAGGAGTGACCCACCAAAAAAAGTCTCCTCCCTAAAGATAATTCAGGCACACCCTTCAATATGGATCTCTCACTATCACCTCAAGCTCTTTTTTAGTGGAAGTTTCTGTAGGGAAGCTGAAGTGCATCACTGTCTCAGACAGCCAAGGATAAGATGACTGAGGGAATTCAGGTGCTCTCTTTAATTAATACAGGATTATTTCCCTTTCCTTTGGTGAAGCTAATAATGTGACTGGTGGAATGTCAGTAACAATTAAATCATAAACTAGTGCAGCACCAAAGGGAAAATTTACTTTAGTTATGGAGTATTGTCAGCAGAAATCTTGAAAATCTTATGCATATTTAGACTGATAAAATACCACATGTACTTCCTGGGATACTGCAAGCTTTCTACAATCCTTGTGGCATGTCTTTACAGAGCAAGAGTTCACATTTTGAGATGACACATTAATAAATGAGTTGCAGTTCTATTGTTTCTTGAATGTTAAGCACCACATCCTAAACGCAGGAACACGTTCAAGGTCAATGTCCTATTTTAGACCTTTTCAGCAGCTGTGATATTGTGATGATCACACTTAAAATATTCCTCTAGAAAGAGTAAATTAGCCCTTTTCACTAGAAGGATTCTTATGATCAAAAACAAATCTGAAAGAGAACAAAGTCAGATTTCTTTTTTTGTTTGTTGGTGGGGGTTTTTTTCAGCAATGCAATAAATTGCTGTCCTTAACTGGGATGGCTTTTACTACCCAAAAATTAAAAAGAAAACCCCAAAGTTCACTTTATTCTGCACTTATATTACTTTTGGGGTTTTGGGGGTTTTTTTGAGGCCTCACTTAAGTAAAAATACCTTCCTTAAAATGCGTCCATGCTTTCTGTAAGAACCAAACCATTCCTGCTGACATACCCTTCTATCACCAATACTGCAGGGAAATGTAATATCCCACTAAAGCAGAAGGGAAAGAAGACAACTGAGCATCAGCAGCTATTCCTAAGCAAGATTAGGGGTTTAGCTCCATCTAACTGAGGGATGAGATGTGTCCCTCAGTGGGTCTCTTCCCACTCCCCCACCAGCCCTTCTACCCGACTGCAAGCTCAAAGTTCTAAAAAGAGAAGAGGAAGCTGGAGCGTCAATATTTGCCCAGTGCAAAGCCCAATAATCTTTGCTGGGAGCTGACAGGAATTGCTGTTCCACTGCCCTGGGATATCCTGGCTTGAGGCGAGAGCGCAGCCCCGCCCAGAGCCCCCAACCCCTCTGAGAGCTTTTGTAGCGTCTGTTTGTCCATGTCCCTGTGGCAGAGGCTCCCCCGACATCTGCCCTGGAGCTGGTCCAGCTGCTGGACCAAACAAGGCATTGTCCAGCCTGCCTTCCCCCAGCCCCGACCGCCCCAGCCCATCTTCCATCGCTCTGCTTCCTTTTCCTGCCCCTGCTCCCCCTCCGCTCCCTTCCCTCTGCCATTTTTATTAGGAATGTTCTTGCTGTTCTCACTGTCCGAGCATGAGCTGATCCCCAGGGGAGCCTGTGGAATGTAACCCCTCAAGCACTAAATTCCTTCCCCTGTGCCAAAGACACGGGTTTGTTGTTGCTGCCCCTCCCGCCGAGCACCAGCTCCATCTCCTGCTCCTGCCCAGGGGCTTTGCAGAAATCCAGGGCTGGGTGTGGATTGAAGGCTGTGGCAAGGGACAGGATAAAGTGGCTTCACTTCCACCCTTGGTGTCTCAGTGTTTGTGATCTTGGGAATCCTCAGGAACCTGGAACACTGGCAGATTATCTGTTGTTGTAAGATATGTACCTAGAGATTGTTTTGATCTGAGTATAAATCTTCCTTGAAGGTACAACTGATAGAAAACAATGTAAAAAAAAAGGGAAATGGAAATAATAAGAAAAAACAAAATAAAAAAAGAGAGAAAAAAGAGGAAAAGGAGAAAAAAGAGAAAAAAAAGGAAAGAAAAAAAGGAAAAAATGAGGGAAAAAAAGAACAAAGAAAAAAGAAAAAAAGAAAAAAGAGAGAAAAAAGGGAAGAAAAAAAAAAAAGAAAGAAAAGAAAGAAATAAAAAAGAGAAAATAAAAGAAGACAGAAAAACTAAAACCCAACAAGTCCGATCCTCCCCCGCCGCAGGGAATACAACTCCCACAATGCACCGCGCAGGTGGGGGCGTGGCGAAGGGCGGGCAGGGGCCGTGGCCGCGCGCTGATTGGCTGCGGGGCGGGTCTGTAAAGGCGGAGGGCGCGCGGAGCGAGCGCCATTTTGGCCTCGTGGTCGGGAGTGAGCAGGACTCGCCTGCGGCCGCTGCGCTTCGCTGGGTGAGTTGGCGGGGGGGCGGCGAGAGCGGGGTCTGGGGATCCCCTCGGGGGCTGCGGGGAGCGCGGGTGTGGGTGGAAAGGCTGGAGGGCTCGGGAGGGTTTAGCGGGGGGGTTCGGGGGTTCCCGGGGACGTTTTGAGGGGTCCCTGAAAGGACTCGAGGGGGAGGTTGAAGGTCCCTGAAAGGTTTTGGGGGGCTCTGATGCGGGTTTTGTTTTCTGAGAAGATTTGGGGTGTCCCAGGTGGGCTTTGGGGGTCTCTGGGGAGGTTTGGGGTTCCTGGGAGGCTTTGCGGGGACCTTCGAGGCAGTTTTGGGGTCTCTGGGGGGTTTAAGGTGTCCCAGATGGTTTGGAGGGCCCGTGGGGGGGATTGGGGGTCCCTGAATGGGCTTGGGGAGTCTCAGGTGGGTTTTGTGGGTCACTGAGAGGGTTTAGAGGGTGCTGGGGAGGGATGAGGGGTCCTTGAGGAGGTTTTGATGGGTCGAGGGGGGGTTTCAGGGGTTTTGAAGGGAATTTTAGGGGGTCCCCTAAAGCCCAGCAGTGGGGTTCAAGGGGTCTCCCAGCCCCCAGGGGAGGGGTCCTAGGGATGTCCTCCAATATCCAGGGGGGGAGATGTGCCACATCTGGGTAAGGGGATCCAAGTGCCCCCAGTATATCCCAGTGACCTCCCAGTTACCCTCAGTATGGCCCAGTAACCCCCTCAGTGACCATCCAGTGTGTCCCAGTGACCTCCCACTGCCCCCCAGGATGGCCCAGTGATCCTGCAGTGAGCACCCAGTAACCCCCAGTATGGCCCAGTAACCTGCCAGTGTCTCCTCGTGTGTCCTGGTAATCCCCCAGTAACTTCCCAGTGCCCCCCAGTGTGCCCCAGTTCCCCCCCAGTCCATCCCAGTGCCCTCCCAGTGTCCCTCAGAAACCCCCCAGTCCTCCCAGTGCCCCCTGGTTCCCCCCAGTGTGTCCCAGTATCCCCCAGTAATCACCCAGTGCCCCACAAAGCCCCCTGACTGTCCCCAATGTGTCCCCAGATGCCCTTGGCCTTTCTGTGAGTGTGTGTGTGTGTCCGGGCGTTTTCGTTCAGAGGGTCCGGGGGAGGCAGGGGGGAAGAGGGGGTGTTTTTGTGGTCAGAGGGTCCGGGGGAGGCTCCTGGGGTGAGATGGAGGGTTGGGAACATCAGGGATGGGGTTTGGGGACAGTGGGGAGGGATTTGTGGACAATGAAATTGGGGGTGCCAAGGGGGGAGCTGGAGACACCAAAAGAGTCTTGAGGACACGAAGGGGGTCTCAGGACTCACTTGCTCGTAGGGAAGCCACTCCTCTCCCCCTCTAGGCCCCATTACCCCCCACTAAATATCCCCCAACCTCTTTTTCTTTTAATCCCATCCCCTCCAGATACCTTTGACCCCCCAATGCCCCCAAGACCCTTTTAACTCTCCCAAATGCAACCAATGCCTCTCAAAACCCCCAAATCCCATTCCAACCCCTCCAAATCCCCCCAGATCTCCCCCAGCCCCCCCGTCAAATCCTTTCCAACCCCCCCCAAAGAGGGATCACCCGGCACCCTGGGACAGGAACACAGTGGGCTGTACTGGGGGCACTGGGCTGTACTGGGAGAGCACTGGGGGGCTCAGGTGTCCCACGACAATGTGGCCCAGCTCCAGAAGAGATCTGGGGAGCAGTGAGGAGGTACTGGTTTGTACTGGTCTGTCCTGGTCTGTCCTGGTCTTTACTGGTTCCTACCCCCAATCCCCAAAGCCCCTCCCCAGCTCCCCCAGGACTCTCCCAGACCCCAAAGCCCCCCAGACCCCCCCAGGCCCCTGACTTGGTCCTGCTGCCCCTTGAGCATCTGCAGCTCTTGCAGAACCAGGCATTTCATCAGCAAATGTGCAGGTGACCCCAAGCTGGGGGTGTGTTGATGTGCTGGAAGGCAGGAGGGCTCTGCAGAGGGACCTGGCCCAGCTGGATCCATGGGCTGATTGCAAGGGGATGAGGGTCAAGCAGGCCAAGGGCCGGGTCCTGCCCTTTGGCCACAGGAAGCCCCGTCAGCCCCCCGGGCTGGGGCCAGAGTGTCTGGAGAGCAGGCAGGCAGAAAGGGAGCTGGGAGTGGGGATGGACAGGAAGCTGAAGAGGAGGCAGAGTGTGGCCAGGTGGCCAAGAGGGCCAATGGCTGGTGTCCTGTGTGAGGAAGAGTGTGTCAGCAGGAGCAGGGAAGTGATTGTTGGGCTGGAGTGAGCGCTGGTGAGGCCACCCCTGGAGTGCTGTGTCCAGCTCTGGGCCCCTGAGTTGAGGAAGGCCCTGGAGGGGCTGGAGCAGGTGCAGAGAAGAGCAGCGAGGCTGGGGAAGGGAGTGGAGCCCAAGTGGTGTGAGGAGAGGCTGAGGGAGCTGGGGGTGTTGAGGCTGGAGAAGAGGAGGCTCAGGGGAGACCTCCTGACTGTCTGCAAGTCCCTGCCAGGAGGTTGGAGCCAGGTGGGGGTGGGGCTGTTGTGCCAGGAAGCAGCAGTAGGACAAGAGGGCTGGGTCTTGAGCTGTGCCAGGGGAGGTTTAGGTTGGATATTGGGAAGCAATTTTGTACAGAGAGAAGTGAAAAGAGCGGGTGGGTCACCCCAAAAGGGAGCTGGGGGGAGCCGTGGTTTGGGGGGCTGATGGGAAAGGGGTGGGAGGGGGAGGCTGAGGGGAGTGGGGAGAGCAGGAGCGGGGTTGCCGTGGGGGTGCCTCGGTGTCCCCATGCCTTGATTCCTGGAGAGCGAGGGAGGCTGGAGATAGGGAGGAGCTTCGAGAGCCCTGAGAGCCTGAAAAGGGGGGGCACAGAGAAGGGGAAGCCTGGACAGTGGGGACCCCTGGGATCCCCTAGGACAACGAAGTGGAGAACCTGGAGAGGGGGAATTTCTGGGAATGCGGCATCCCGAAGGCGAGAATCAGAGGAGAAGGGAGCCTTGGGACCCGCAACACTCCCAGCATCTCTAGGTAGAACCCCCAGCATCCCAGATAGGGGAGACTCTCTGAACCCTAGAGGGGGGAAACCAGAGAGGGGGAAATCTTAGGAGAATTTTTTTGCCTAATCTTCATATTTTAGAGTATTTTTTAGGTGAATCTCAACTTTTTTCAGTTTGGAGGGGCAGGAGTCTTCTCACTATTTCTTATAGGCCTTTGCCTGAATCTCAATAATTTGGGGTTTTCTGGGCTGAATCTTGGTGTTTTGGAGGTTTTTATGGTCACAGGATGCCCGGTGAGTTCTAGAGATGGACTTGGGCAGGAGGAACCCCCAAGCCAACGCGCTCAGCCCTTGTTTTCCCCCCATCAGGATTTGTCCTTCCCAAAGCTTGGGCGGATGGAGGAGGAGGCTGCGAGGAAGAGGAAGATGCCTTGGTCCCCCCAGGCAGGTGAGGAGGAAGTCAGTGTCCCTTTGGGCGGGTGTTGTGCTGGCTCTGTCAGCCGAGCATGGCCCCGGCTGCAGGACAACCCCGCTGGCGCCGCCGTCCTGCCGGGGCCGGAGTTGGGGGGATGTCCTTGGCCTTCCCTGTGGGCCGGAGGCAAATCCCCTGCCTGTCCTTCTTGCTTCCTGCCCCAGGCCCCGAGGTGAGGACGGAGAGCCCGGAGGACAAATCCCCCCGTGAGACCCTGGTGGGAGAGGCCGTTTTGAAGGGCTCCCCGGCGCAGGAAGGCAGCGGGGAGGAAAAGGGCCAGAGATCCCCCCGCAGGAGGGGCTCCAAAGCCATCCCAGGGTGCTCTGAGGAGGAAAGAGCCAGCCTGTGCCGGGAAGGCGGCCGGAGCTTGAGGGGGAGCTCTGACCTGGTGGTCCCTGAGCAGCCTCCCAGCAGGGAGAAACCCTTCCAGTGCTTGGA
The DNA here is from genome assembly GCF_003945595.2 of Pipra filicauda. Classification (NCBI taxonomy): domain Eukaryota; kingdom Metazoa; phylum Chordata; class Aves; order Passeriformes; family Pipridae; genus Pipra; species Pipra filicauda. The sequence continues at coordinate 81,745 of NW_024104929.1, forward strand.
ATGTGGGAAGAGCTTTAGGTGGATCACCAGCCTCCTTACCCACCAGCACATCTACATGGGGGAACGTCCTTACACATGTGGGGAATGTAAGAAGAGCTTCAGTGACAGCTCCAACCTTTGCAAACACCAGCACATCCACACTGGGGAACGTCCTTACACATGTTGGGAATGTGGGAAGAGTTTCAGGCAGAGCACCCATCTGATCCGACACCAGCACATCCACACTGGGGAACGGCCCTACACGTGTGGGGAATGTGGGAAGAGGTTTCAGACCAGCTGGAATCTCCTCAGGCATGAGCAGACACACACGGATGAGAGACCCTTCCGCTGCACCGACTGCGGGAAGGGCTTCAAGCAGAACTCCACCCTCATCACCCACCGGCGCATCCACACCGGAGAGAGGCCCTACAAGTGTGGGGAGTGTGGGAAGAGCTTCACCCACAGCTCTAACTTTACCAGACACCAACGGACCCACCAGTAAGGGAAGCCCTACCAGTGCCCCGACTGCAGGAAGAGCTTCGGCCGCTGCTTCCACCCCGAATGAAGCCCCTGATGGTGAGGCAACCCCTGGAGTCCAGTGACTGTCAGTCCAACCCTTTTGACCAGAAAGGGTCAGTCCCCTTTCACAGGGGCAGCTTCTTCCAACAGAACCCTTCCGGGGCTGTGTGTGGAGATTCCTACCCTGGCTGGGGACCCCCCCAAGGTCACTGCTGGAGGTTGAGAGCAGAGATCTCCCCACGAGTGTTGGTCTGGGGGAGTTCCATCCATCTCTAATTGAGAATTATTGCTTTTTTGCCAACTTGAGTAGAATTGCTTCAACAATTGCTTTAATGTAGAGCACTGTCCTATCTTATCCTGTACTCCTGGTAGTTTTAGTGTTTCTCTTGTGCAGTTAATAATTCTGATTAACATCTTTTGTCTGATCATTTGTATCTCTAAATAAATTCCTTTTTATCAATAGATCTGATTTACCATCATTAAAACCTCGGGAACAAAAGTGGTTCAGTCACACCTCTGTAATTCCTCTAAACTGAAGCTGTTGGCATAATCCAAGTCTGAGATTGGATCCAGCAGCCTCCAGCACCCCACAGGAAGTTGGGAGCTCAGGGGGCCATCGCCCTTTCCCAGCCCCTCTGTGCCCAAAGACCCTCATAGGACCATCTGACCCACCAGACCACCCCCCTTTTTCCATGCTTTTCCCTCTTCCTTTCACTTTTCCATAGTCCCCTCAATCCCCACCCCACCCCCGGATTATTCTGGGGGTCCCAACCCCCATTTTTGCCTCCTCTCACATCTTCCACTTCATCCCCTCAATCCCCAGCTCCCTCCAGCTCAGTTTGGGGTCCCACCACTCCAAAAAAAGGGGTTGGGTGGGGTCCTGGCTGGGCCCTGAGAATGTTTGGGGGGGTTTCCAGGGCCTGTGGGGAGATTTAGGGGGGTCCCAGCACCTTTTGGGGTGAGCTGGGTGCATTTTAAGGGGCAGGTGCCCCACCAAGACCCTCCCAGAGTGGGTTGACATGGGGGGAAGACAGGGGGGTCCCCATTCCTTTTCCATCCCAGGGCCAGTTCTGCCCCCCCAACTCGGCTCCACCCCTTGGGATTCCTCCAAGCCCCTCCCTCACTGCCCCCCAATAACCGGGACTGGGGAGAACTGGGAAGCTTTACTGGGATCACTGGGAGCAGCCGGGCAGAGGCAGAGGAGGGGGGACACACGACCCCTCCAAAATCCTCACAGGGACAGGGGGGGTCCAGGCTGGGCCCGAGGCCCCGGGGAGGGGCTGCGGCCGCCGCCGGCTCAGGAGCTCTGTGGGGAGAGAAAAGGGGGTGACACCGGGGTGGGGGGACAGGGGGGACACCGGGATACACCAAGACCCGGACTGGATCCAGTGGGACCAGAACTGGGGCAACAGGGATCATACTGGGAGCACCTGGCAGCATGTTGGAGGCAACTGGGGTATACTGGGAGTGACTGGAACCACAGTAGGGGTGACTGGGAGCAACTGGAACCACACTGGGGGCAACTGGGATCATATTGGGAGCAGCTGGGCCCCTACTGGGGTCATACTGGGATCATACTGGGAGTGACTGCAATAATCCTGGGAGTGTGTGAGAGGGACTGCAGCCATACTGGGGAGGAGTGGGATCAAACTGGATTTGTACTGGAAGTGTCTGGAAGTTACTGAGATCATACTGGTGGCAACTGTGATTGTACTGGGATCATACTGGATCAGACTAGGATCATACTGGGAGCAACTGGTTCTATGCTAGGGGCAACTGGGAGCTACTAGGATCCCAGTGGGAGGAACCCTGAGCAACTGGGACCATGCTGGGCACAACTGGGATCATATTGGGAGCAACTGGCACACAGTGAAGGTGGCTGGGGTCATACTGGGAGTGACTGGGAGCATTCTGAGGGCAGTTGGGACCATGTTGGCGCAACTGGGATATACTGGGAGCAAGTGGGATCACGCTGGAATTGACTGGGATCATACTGGGAGGCACTAGGACCCCACTGGGAGTGACTGAGAGTGGCTGTGAGCAACTGGGATCATGCTGGAAGCTACTGGGAGCATTCAGGAGTGAGTGGGACCACACTGGGGGCAACTGGGATATACTAGGAGAGACCAGGAGTGACTGGGATCATATTGGGACTGCCTGGGAGTGTACTGGGACTGACTGGGAGCATGCTGAGGTCAGCTGGGATATACTGGGAGAGACTGGGACTGACAGGGATCCTACTGGGAAGGACTGGAACTATAGTGGGGTGACTGGGAGCAAGTGGGACCCTGCTGGGGGCAAATGGGTTTATACTGGGAGTGCCAGGGAATGTCTGGGTTCATCCTGGGTGTGACTGCCACCATATAGGGGGTCACTGGGATCATACTGGAGCTGTACTGGGAGGGACTGAGAGAGACTGGAACTACAGTGGGGTGACTGGGAGAAACTGGGACCATGCAGGGGGTAACTTGGATCCTACTAGGAGAGACTGGGATCATACTGGGACTGACTTGGAGCATGTTGGAGGCAACTGGGATATACAGGGAGTGACTGGGAGTGACTGGGATCATTCTGGGAGTTACTGGAACCATAGTAGGGGTGAAGGGGAGTAACTGGAACCATATTGGTGGCAGCTGGGCCCCTGCTGGGGTCATACTGGGGTCATACTGGGGTCTTACTGGGAGTGACTGCAATAATACTGGGAGTGTGTGAGAGGGACTGCAGGCCTGCTGGGGATGAGTGGGATCAAACTGGCTTCCTACTGGACGTGTCTGGAAGTTACTGGGATCATACTGGGGGTGACTGGACTCATACTGGGATCATACTGGGAACAACTGGGACCATGCAAAAGGCAAATGGCATCCTCCAGGGAGTGACTGGGAGTGACTGGGGCCATACTGGACTCAAACTGGGAGTCCCTGAGAGTGAAGGGAACCATCCTGGGGGTGGCTGGGAGCAACTGGGACCACCTTGGGAGCAACTGGGATCCTATTGGGAGTGACTGGCAGTGACTGGGATCATAGTGGGAGTGACCAGCACCATACTGGAATCACAGTGGGAGTGACTGTAAGGGACCAGGATCAAACTGGGAGTGACTGGAACTACACAGGGGGGAACTGGGAGCCAGTGGGACCATGCTGGAAGCCAACTGGGAACATCCTTGGAGCAACTGGGATCCTGCTGGAAGCAACTGGGAGTAACTGGGAGTGACAGGGTGCATGCTGGAGGCAACTGGCATAAACTGGAAGTGACTGGGAGTGACTGGGATCATCCTGATGGGAACTGGAACCATGCTGGGGCAAGTGGAAGTAACTGGGTGCAGTGGGTTTCTGTGGCTGGGTTTTGGTAGCGGGGGGGCTACAGGGGTGGCTTCTGTTAGAAGCTGCCAGAAGCTTCCCCTGTCCCGTGGAGCCAATGCCAGCCAGCTCCAGGACAAAATTCCTGCTGCTGGCCAAGGCCAAGCCAGTCAGGAGTGACAGTAACACCTCTGGGATAACATATTTAAGAAAAAGAAGGAATTCCAGCCAGGAAAGAGCGGAGTGAGAACATGGGAACAGCAATGCAGACCCCAAGGGCAGGGCAGGAGGAGGGGCAGGAGGTGCTCCAGGTGCCGGAGCTGAGGCCCTGCAGCCTGTGGGGCAGAGCAGGGTGGGGCAGCTGTGCCCCTGCAGCCCCTGGGGGAGCATCGGGGTGCAGAGACCCCCCTGCAGCCCCTGGGGGAGCATCGGGGTGCAGAGACTCCCCTGCAGCCCCTGGGGGACCATCGGGGTGCAGAAACCCCCCTGCAGCCCATGGAGGCTCCCATGCTGGAGAAGGTGGATGCAGGAAGGAGGCTGTGACGCCGTGGCAGGCCCAGGATGGAGCAGGGTCCTGGCAGGGACCTGCAGCCTGTGGAGAGGGAAGCCCAGGCTGGAGCAGGTTTTTCCCAGGCAGGACTCGTGGCCCCTGTGGGGGACCCACACCAGTACAGCTCATCCGTGAAGGACTGACCCCATGGAGGAGTGACCCACGGGACAGCAGGTTGGGAAGAGCTGCTGCCTGAGGGATGGACCCACGCCAGAGAGGTCCATCAAGGACTGTCTCCCGTGGGAGGGACCCCATGGGAGCAGGGAAAGGACTCCAACTCCTCTCGCTGAGCAGCGGCAGAAACAACTGACAGTGACCCCCATTCCCGTCCCCCTCCATCGCTGGGGGGGAGGAGGGAGAACATGGAAGGAGGGGTGAGGGGAAGGTGTTTTTAAGACTGTTTTATTTCTCACTCTTTGGCTCTTATCCTGTTAGTAATAAATTTAAGTACTATTCCCACTTTGAGTCTGTTTTGCCCATGAAGGTGATCAGTCACTGACCTCTCCCAGCTCTTATCTCTACTTATGAATCCTTAGCTGTTTTGTTTTTTTTTTCTCTCTTCTCTGCCCAGTTGCAGAGGGAGAGTGAGAGAACAGCTTTAGTGGGTACCTGGTATCTGGCAAGGGTCAACTCACTACAAGAATATAAAAAGAAGTAATTTTTTTGGTCTTGTTCTGATGCAGTTAAGGAGCTGGAAAAACAAGACAGGTGCAGGGAGGTCTAAAGCACGGCTTTGTGTCTGGATGATGGAGACATCACATTTAGAGGAGACAGACTCTGCAGTTGCTTTCCTAGACTTTGTCCCACCCTAATGGTGTTTTTCCACCCACAGTAGCGTTGCTGGGAGATGTTGCAGTGGCACATCCACCCTGCTCTGCCAGGGCAGCATCTTGGCCCTTCCCACCCCACCATGGATTTACCATTCCTGTGGCAGGGACTTGTCCCCACCTGATATCCATATGGGAAATGCAGCTCCTCTGGGTGGCTTTTCATGGTTCCACCACAGGCTGGCACAGATTCTGATCCACCTTTGAGAAATTGTGTGGTCTACGTGTTCTGGATAAAGCTGTCCCACCTTTGCACGTTGTGACCCGAGGGAGTTTCGGTGGCCAGTTTGTGTATCAAAAGCACTCAGTATTAAAACGTAGCAAGTTGCATCTCTGCACAAATCCGCACGAGCTCAATGCCCTGAGTACCCACACAGGCTTTTCTGTCTCGAATCCTGCTCATTCTGTGCCTGGGACTGGATTTATTTCAGCAGCTAAATGGTTCACTGGAGGACTAATTGGCTCTGAGAGCTCCAGTCCTTTGCAGCAGATTATTGGCATGCTGGCAGGAGCAGCTCCCTTCCTTCCCTTCCCCCTTCATTATAAAAACACGAACTGTAGAGAAACCAAATACCACAGGGCCCCTGCGCCGAGCCCGTCAGTGCTCCCGGCTCGGTGTTCAGCACAGAAAGTCCCTTTTATATTTGGGAAGTGAAGGGAGAAAATTCTGGAAGCGTGAGAACGCGGCGATAGCTGGGATGAACTGGGAGCCCTTAGGAAAGGACTGGGAGGTACTGGGATAAACTGGGAGGCCCGAGGAAGGAACCGGGGCCCTTCCGCCATTTGTGTAGCGCCGAGGGCAGGGCGCTTACGCCATTTGCGTAGCCTTACGCAGTTTACGTAACTCCCCTCTTTTGCCGTTACCGGCGCCCCCTTACGCCGTTTGCGTAGGGCTGTGGGCAGCGGCGTTAGGAGCGGACTGGGGCGCACTGGGATGGACTGGGAGCCCTTAGGAAGGGACTGGGAGGTACTGGGATAAACTGGGAGCCCTTAGGCTCTTGGACAAACTAGGATAAACTGGGAGCTCTTAAGAGGGGACTGGGTCCTTCCTTACGCCATTTGCGTAGCACTGAAGGCAGCAGCGTTAGGAGGGGACTAGGATCGACTGGGAGCCCTTAGGAGGGAAATGGGAGCCCTTAGGGAGGGACTGGGGCAAACTGGGAGCCCTTTGGAGAGGACTAGGATGAACCGGGAAAGGTACCGCAAGCCCTTAGGAAGCCACCGGGTCCTTCCGCCATTTGCGTAGCGCTAAAGGCAGGGCCCTTGCGCCATTTGCGTAGCTTTACGCAACTTACGTAACTTCCTCCATCGCCATTACCGGCACCCCCCTTACGCCGTTTGCGTAGCGCCGCGGGCATTGCCGGCCCCTTTACGCAATTTGCGTAGCGCCGCTCCATTGCCGCCCGCGGCGCCGCCTTACGCCGTTTGCGTATCCCTGCGCCGTTTGCGCAGCGCGGCGGGAGCGGGCCCGTATCCCTGCGTGCCGATATTTATTTATCAGTGTCCAGGCGCTCGACCCCTCAGCCCCTCACACACCCACGGGCCCCGCGGCAGCGCGGGGGAGGATCCCGGGGGTGTCCAAAAGCTCCTCCAAGAGTCAGTTTATGGCTTTGCAGAGGGCTCTCGGGAGTCACCGAGGGGCTGAATGTAAAGAGAAAAATGAAAGCTTTAGGGGGGGGAAATATAACAATTGCATGTCTGTGTTCCCGAGGAGCCGTGGGTGTTTTTAGGCAGCTGCCTGCAGAGGCCGTTGCCGTTTCGTGAGGTGGCATTAATGCAGCAGGAGGAGACTTGTTGTGCTGTTCATGGAAATTCAGATTTTAAGGTTTTTCTCCTTGGTTTGAAGCTTCTTCATTCTTCCTTCGCCCTCTTTCAGAGCAAAGGCTTTAATTTTTAAACTTAAGGGGAAAAAAGTAATAACAACAAGTGAGGAAAACTAGGGAGAAAAGGGAAAAGTTCTTCTGAGGGGATTACAATGTGCAGGCAAAATCAGTTCTCTCTCCAGGAGAGAAAAAATATTAGAAGTCTAAATTGGCTCCAAAAATGTCCCCAAGGGCATGGGGAGGATAATCAGGATGACAAGTCTCTGGGAGCTGCAAGAGAGAGAATTAATGCTGGCATTTGGAAAGACAAGTGATAGTGCTGCATTTGGGTTTCATGTCGTTATTTTCTGGTTTCAGAGTCAGAAAACGTTGCTCATTTACTTTGCATGTAGCTGTATTTTTTTCCTGACTTCTTGAGGAGGCAGAGCTGATGAAATCGTGCTGGAAGAGGCCTGAAGCTTTTGATCTGATGTTCAGCTTCAACAAATTTCACTTCTGGAGTTTCTGCACTTTGGGGGAGGCTGCAGGTTATAGAAATGAATTAGTGCATCTGCTAAAGGAAGAGGAGTATTAGTCATATTTAAAACCAAGACTAAGTCAGATTCCTCCACATTGGCTGCAGTTGAATTTTGCAAGGTTTCTGATCTCCTCGCTCTGGCTGTGAAGGTGTTTCCTTTTCAAGCCTGTCACCTGCAAAGATTTCTCTGGGACAGTGATTTCTTCATGACAGAAAAGCAATGTAGAGAAACCTCTTTGCCACCCCAAGATCATTATTTTCTTGATTGCCCTCTTGTACTCTGCTGAGGTTCCATTACATCTGCAGGTCAAATGTAACCTGAATGCAGCACTGATCACAGAGAGCAATAAATATAGTACAGAGCTTTAGTGTGAACTTCAGGCACATCCTTGGTTTGTTTGTGTAAGACTGTGTATTATACAGATAATATAAAGCATAAAATAGTTTTCATATATAAAAATTACTTTTCCAGCACATACTAATGTGCCTTTCATAACCTCCTAATTAGGTTATGTTTTCTCCTAAACTTAATTCCACTTTATGACCAACAGTTGAGTAGACTTCAACTTCATTTTTGGTTCCAATTTTCATTCTGTTCAGTGTGTGTATATATATGTATACACAAGAAGATAATCCTTTATTCAGCATACGGGCCTACATACCAAGCCCAAAGCCCTCTTCTCAGTGCTGATGGGCAAACGCTTCTAACAGATAAAACCTCCATTCTGAATCGATGGTCTGAACACTTTCAGACTCTTTTCAGCACCAACTGTGTAGTCCAAGACTCAGCAATTCAGTCCATCACACAACAACCAGTGAAATATGAATTGGATACTGCCCCCACTTTAGGAGAAACCCTTAAGGCCATACAGCAGGTGAAAATCAGCAAGGCAGCTGGGGTTGATGGAATTCCACCCAAAGTCTGGAAACGTGGAGGCCTTGCACTCCATGCTAAATTTCATGAGTTTGTGGTGCGCTGTTGGGAACCAGGCGAACTACCATCAGACCTTCGAGATGCAGTCATCATCACTTTGTATAAAAAGAAAGGTACTAAATCAGACTGCTCAAATTACTGTGGTATTACTCTGCTCTCCATTGCTGGCAAAATCCTGGCAAGAATACTCTTGAACATACTAATATCCGAGAGCAGAAGGAATGCTACCTGAAAGTCAGTGTGGTTTCAGAGCCAACAGGAGCACCACAGACACGGTATTTGTTCTCAGACAACTGCAAGAGAAGTGTAGGGAACAGAACAAAGGTCTCTATGTAACCTTTGTCGACCTCACCAAGGCTTTCGATACTGTGAGCAGAAAAGGTCTGTGGCAGATATTGGAACGTTTAGGTTGTCCCCTCAAGTTCCTTAAAATGATCATCTCACTCCACAAGGATCAGCACGGCCAAGTCAGATATGGTGATGAACTTTCTGAGCCCTTTCTAATAACCAATGGTGTGAAACAAGGCTGCGTTCTCGCACCAACCCTATTCACAATCTTTTTCAGCAGGATGCTCCAAAGGGCCACGGCAGACCTCGATGATCAGGACGGTATCTACATTTGATACTGTACTGATGGAAGCCTTTTCAACCTAAGGGGACTGAAGGCCCACACCAAGACCTTAAACCATCTTGTCCAGGAGCTGCTTTATGCTGATGACGCCGCCCTTGTTGCCCACACAGAAGCAGCTCTGCAGCGTTTAACATCCTGCTTTGCAGACACTGCTGAGCTCTTTGGGCTGGAAGTCAGCTTAAAGAAGACAGAAGTTCTCTATCAACCTGCACCTCAGGAAGTCTTCCATCATCCCCATATCACCATTGGCCAATTAGAGCTCAAATCAGCCCAGCAGTTTAATTACCTGGGTAGCCTCGTCTCCTCAGACGGTAAGATTGGCAGAGATAGACAACAGGTTAGCAAAGGTATAGAGAGCTTTTGAAAAGCTTCATAAAAGAGTTTGGCGAAATAAACACCTGAAGAAAAGTACAAAGATCAGTGTTTACAGAGCCACAGTGCTGTCTGCTCTCTTATACGGATCTGAATCATGGGTCATCCACCGCCACCACCTGCGACTCTGGAACGCTTCCAACAACGCTGCCTCTGAACAATCCTAAACATCCACTGGTCAGATTATGTGACCAATACATCTGTTCTTGAACAAGCAGCAGTCACAAGCATTGAGGCCATGTTGCTGAGAACACAGCTGTGCTGGGCAGGGCACGTCTCCAGGATGAAGGACCAACCACCACCTCCCTAAGATCCTGCTCTATGGTGAACTTGCCACCAGCTGCTGCAAGAGAGGAGACCCGAAGAGAAGATACAAGGACTCCCTGAAACAACATCTCAGCCTTGGCCATATTGATCACCATAACTGGTCTACTCTGACCTCCAGTTGGGAGGTCTGGAGACACACCATCTATAACTCAGCTGTCTCCTTTGAGAACACACACAGGATCACTCTTGAGGAGAAAAGACAACGCAGAAAGAATCATGCCTTGCAGAATATACCACCTAAGGAATCTTTCTGCTGTGCCTTTTGCAACCAGACATGTCTATCTCATATTGGCCTTTTCAGCCACCAACGCTCTTGCAACAAACTTGGGTAGTGCCCTCCCCAAATCTTCGTTTGCAAAGCCCAGCCATGATGAGTATTCTTACTGGGTATAACTGTGATATATGTACACCTATATTTTTGCTCTAGCTCTGCTATTTGTTTTTTTTTTCTCTCTGGGAAGTAAGCTTTTTTGCTGGGTCTCAGGGACTTGGCAGGAAGCCAGGTCCAAACCAACACATGGCTGCAGCACAGGGCTTGCTGCCGTGCCACCTCCTGGGGTGCTGGGTCTGGGAGGACACAGGGGTCACAGAGTGGGGCACCGTGTGGGGACACAGGGATAACTGTGGCTGCCCAGGCTGGAGAAGAGAAGGTTTTGGGGTGACCTTTCAGCCCCTTCTAGTGCCTAAAAGAGGCTCCAAGGGAGCTGGAGAGGGATTTTGGATGAGGGCCTGGAGTGACAGGACAAGGGGGAATAGCTTCACACCGGCAGAGGGCAGGGTGACATTGGCAGTGGCCCTGAAATGGGGTGAGAAGGCTCAGGCAGCAGCTTGTCCTTTAGCCAAGGTGGCTTCTCCCAGGGAAAGCCCCAACCAGGGCTCAGCTTGTCCCACAAGCCTGGGGCCAGGGGTGCTGAGGGGGGAGCGTCCCGCTGCCTGCGGGACAGCCCAGGAAGGACACGGTCGGCTCGGCACACTCAGCACCACACAGCTGAAGGACACCAGGGCTTTGGGCACGTTGTTGCAGCTTTATTCAGCCCCAGTCCTTTAGCCAAGGCAAGCTGCACCTCTGCCAGGCTCACGGCCAGCAGCAGCGCAGTGCTCGCAGGAGGCCTCTTGGTCTTTGCTGCACGCAAGGACTCCTCAGAATGGAGGTTGTCCGAGCTGCCAGGGAGCTGACAGAGATGTCCCAGTCATTCTCCAAGGGCTGAAGTGCTGCGACGGAGAGAAACAGAGCCCAGATAAAAACCCCCGTCTGCAGAGAGCCTCTGGATTCCCGACAGACCACGCTCCCCACTCACCGCTCAGGATGTCAGCCTGACTGTCTGTGGTCTGCTCCCTCAGGCGCCGTGTGATGAGTCCTGGGCACAGAGCTCCATTAGCCCCTGCTCCCCAGCCTGCTCCCAGCAGCAGGGCCCCCAGTCCTCCCCTCCTCCCCTCCTCCCCCTCAGCAGGGCTGAACCCAGGAGCCCCCAGAAGCTCAGGGCAGTGGGACTGAGCAAGGCGGCCACCAAGCCCCGCTGCGTGGGCAGGGCTGGCAGAGGGAGGCAATGCCCTGCCCGGGGTGGCCGGGGCTGGGGCAGCCCCAGGACTGCCCCTCGTTGCTGGGGCAGCAGTGGCACAGGGGCCAGGCTGCCCCAGAGGCACTGCAGGGGCTGGCACTCACCGATGAACCTGACGGCCGCCAGGCGCACGTTGGCCTGAGGGTCCTGCAGGTAGGGCAGGCTCTGGTGGATGAAGTCTTCAGCCCTGCTCCTGCTCTTCTGCAGCTGCAGAGAGAACAAGGCATGTCTCCCCAGGGCTGTCACTGGGGCAGTTGGCTGGAGCAGTGCCTCTCGCCAGCACCCCCTGGGACGGAGAGGCCTCCCCTCCTGCTGGCTACAGGGAAGGGACAGGGGCCAGCAGAAGAGCCCCTGGGGCTCTGTTCTTGAGGGCAGCAACAGGGATGCAGCTCCAGGCTCTGCCCAGCTGCAGAGCCCCCAGCCCAGACATGGGATGGGAGCAGCCCTCCCCCAGCCCGGGCCCCTCAGCTTGTCCTTACCAAGCACGCTCCAAGCTCCCACAGCCGCTCTCTCTGCAGCAGGTGCTTGAGCGTCTTCCACCTCAGCAGCTCGGCGGCAGCAAGAAGGGCTTCCCTGGAGGCCTGCAGGACAGCATGAGCTGAGAGATGGCCCGGGGGCCTGGGCAAGGAGACATCATGGCTCTGTTCCTGGGGGATCCTGCCTTTAGGAAGCTGGGACATGCCCTAGCCCAAATGTCTGGGAGCCTTTTGGGGACAGCCCTGGGGGACAGGCATGGAGGCTCAAAGGCCTGGCCTTTGACACAGCCTGTGGGGATGCCCCTGCTCAGGCCGTGGTGGTCACGGGCTGCTGCCAAGCCCTGCAGGAGCAGGCAGGGCAGGTGTTGCACAGGGCCGTGCCAGCTTCTCTGCCCCTGCTGGCGCTGGCTCCGCACGGACCTTCCCATGGGCTGTGCTGGGGGAGCGCTGCCCGCTGTCAGCAGCCCCTGCCCCGATGCCCAGGAGCCCTGGGGGTGTCAGCCCAGCCCTCTGTGTGTCAGGGCTCAGCCTTCAGCGCTGTACCTTGGCCACGCTGGGGACCTGGTCGCTCATGCGGAAGAGGAGAGGCACCAGTGCCCGCCACACCTCCTTCCTCATCCTCTTCTCATCCCTGCCGACCACCAACTGCAGCAGCTCTGCGAGCATGCGGATGGACAGCTCTCGCAGCTCGCTGCACTCCTGGCAGGAAGCAGGAAAAGGGAGCTTTGCAAACAGCAGCTCCCTGCCCACAGTGAAGAGGGCCGTGATCATGGCTGCGGGGAGGGCAGCGGCTCCGGCCTCACATCCCAGAAGAAGCAGCACTGGGCTGCACGGCCCAGAAGCCATCCCAGGAGAGCCCAGGGGAGTGGAGCTGGCTCCAAGTGCTGCTCGCAGGGCTGGGCTGCAGGGCAGCTGTCATTGCCCAGTGCCCATCTGAGGGGTTCAGGCTCCACATCAGCCTTACCGAGTCAAAGAGGGGCAGGAGCCTCCCCACAAGCTGCACAGCGATGAAGCTGGCCTTGCTCTTCTTCAGCTGACGCAGAACGTTTTGCAAGGCCAGCAGGATCTTCATCTTGGCGTCTTCGCTGCCAACTTGCAGGATCTTCATCATGCCCGGCAGGAAGAGTTCAATGTTTCTTGCCTGTAGAGAGAAGAGAATGTCCATTGGGTGAAGAGGGCTGTGCCTGAAAAGCTCCCCAGGCAGCCACCCTCGGCCCCACCGTGGCAGGGAGGGCATTTGGAGCAGTCACCCCACATTCTGAGTCCCAGGCCAGGCCAAGCCACTGCTTTCCACACAGCCCCAGCCCCCGTTTGCTGACAGGGCTGCCCCTGACACCGCCCTGCTCACCATCTCGGCTCTCTGCGACAGCCCGACGAGCCCTTCCAGCAGCAGCCTGGCCGTCCTCACGTTTGGACAGCCCTGATGGCTCTCGAGGTCGGGCTCGTCAGCCAACTCCTCCCACTCAGCCTTCCTGGAGGATGACTGCAGGAGCAAACAGAGCCGTGAGGGGCCGGCAGAGCCTGCAGGGCTGGCGGGAGGGGACCAGGGCCTTTAGTGTCACTCACAGCCATGGGCTGGGTGCGGGGGCCTTCTGTGGAGCAGCGGAAGCACTGTCTGTGCAGCAGGTTGGCAAAGTCCTCCAAGATCTTGGCCAGTGTCTCTGGCATGGAGGACATCAGCTCCCACAGCTCCGGTGCAGTGCTGGAAGGCAGAGAAGGCAGAGCACTGTCAGCAGGGCTGCCTCAGCCACAGTGCTGTGGCCTGGAGCAGCCCCCCAGAACCTGCCCCTTGGAGCCCTGGCTGCGCGTCCCCGGGGGCCCTGCCCGCGCGGGCAGGACGGGGCTGAGGGCGTGTTCCCCGTGGGGCTGGAGCACCGTGCTGGCTCTGGGCTGGCTGGGCCAGCTTTGGCTGCTGTGAAGCAGGGCTGGAAAGCGTGGGGGGGTGGAGGGCCTGACTCTGCAGGCTGTCCCGCAGCATTCCTTGGCTCTGGCAGCCGGAGAGTCTTGGGGTCCCTCTCCCCACAGGGAACAAGCCCACCCTCAAGGCCGTCAGGGCCAGTACCTGTCTCCTTGAAGAGCCGCCTTGCACAGGAGGATGACCACTGTGGTGGGGTACAGGTTGGTCATCAGGCGAAGCAGTGACTCCGCTCTCTCCCACGCTGCCTGTGTGCTGCAGTATGGCAGGCTCTCAAGGATGCTGCTGACTATCTTGGGCGCCTGCAGGGGATACAGGTGAGGATGGCACTGCCCCCGGAGTGCAGCCATGTGCTCAGTTGCCCTTCCCATTCCTCTCTGCTGCCTTGAGGTGGCTTGGGGGGCCCGAGTCACGTGTGCTTGGGAGGGAGGGATGCAGGGAGGAACAAGACCCCAGAGGGCTGAAGGGCACGACAATGCAGCCACAGGCCACTTACGTCCGTCAGCCAGACGTCCGGGTCTTCCAAGGCCACATCCAGCAGGCTGCTGGGCACCTGCTGGTCGAGGATGCTGGCATCTCCCATGGCCTCGATGGCCACAAGGATAACGTCTGTCCTCTCGTGGGACTGCAGGTATTTTCCAAAGGTCTATGGCAGCAAGGAAGGAAGACGTGTCACGCTGAGTGCCCTGACGGTGCTGCTTGGCTGAGCAGCTCGAGGGGCCCTGGCCGGACGTGCTGACAGCAGTGCCCACAGCAAAGCTGGCAGCAGTGCCTGCAGTCCCTGCATGGCAGAAGATGAGCAGAGAGGGCCCTCCTGCTTGGGGAGGAGGGTTCATGGGCACAGGCTGCTGGCCCCACCGAGAACCAGGGACTTGCTGGTGACCAGGAGCACTGGAGCTCCTACTGGGGCTGAAGCTGCTGCTGGGCCACTGGAGTGCAGCCCTTGTGCTGTCCCTGCTCAAGGACGGCGGGAACCCTCTCCCCAGGGAGCTGAGGGCATGCCAGCCCCACTGCTGCGGGGTCCTTTGGCTCACACCAGTGCCCTGCTGGTGCCACGGACAGGAGTCCCAGCAAGGGCGCAGCTCCTTACCTTGGCACAGTCCCTGGCGCTCAGAGAACACAGCGCGGAGGTGGTCACGGCTTCCCGGTGGACTTGGTCTGCTCTGTCCTTTAGCCTGGATTCGACTAAACACCGGGGCAAACACACAAGAGTCAGGAAGGCAGAGCAGCTTTGCCAGCAAGCTCACCAAACCTCCCTGGCATCTGCTGGCAAGGGGGCAGGACAGGAGCAGTCCAGGATTTCAGGAGGGCATCAGGAACAGCTTCTTGCTACAGGCACTGGAGGGACCAGCCAGGGTGGGGGATCTGCTCTTCCCCACCAGGGAAGACGTGGCTTTGGGACAGGGAAGTCTAGAGGGGCTTTGCCTGTGGGGCCCACAAACCAGTGGGCTGCAAGATCCTGAAAGGAAGGGGAGGAAGGAGAGCAGCAGCAAACAGATCCTGGCCTTGAGCAGAGCACTCAGCATCTGCAGCAAAGTGGCAGCTGGGAAGCTCTGGGAAGCAGCTGGGAGGGGCAAAGGAGGTCAGGAAGCAGATCTATCAGGAGATAGAGCAGATGAAGCCCAGCACTGCTCTGCCTTTTTTACTTACAGATGAACTCAGCCAAGGCAAAAAGAGCATGGAAAGCTGCACAGCTTGTCTGTTCCTCGGAGAACCGGAAAAGGATGAGACGCCCCAGCAGCTTTCCTAGGAGTGGGAGCTGGATCTCCCCAGAGCAGACAGGTCCAGCAGTGCCTCTTCCGACGTTGGCATGGGCCTGGATGAGGGAGGCATGAGCAGAAGGGCTGAGGGCACAAAGGTGGTGCCAAAGCCCCCCACTCGAAAGTCTGCCCAGGGCTGGATTCCTGGAGAGTGCAGGCTTTGCAGAGCCCTGCGTCCCCGTCTCTCAGAGCAGCCATGTGGGCAGCAGCCCTGGCATGGAGAGCAGCAGGGATGGGGGCATGGCCTGGCTGGAGGGGGCCTGGTCCTTACCTGCAGAGTGGAATAGTCGGACAGCACACGGGTCAGCACATCGATCCTTGCCATGGCCCTCTCCCTCACAGCCTCTCTCTCGCATCTGGTAAAGTCCAGCAGCAGCTGGGACAAGAGAAGCAGCGGGTGAGCCCTGGGAGCAGACTCCAACACCAGCAGCACAGCTCCACTGCTGGGCCGTGCTCGCCCCATCCCTCAAGGGTTCCTCTCGCCTCCAGCAAAGCCTGCAATGGGGTGTCTGCCCCTGGATTCCTGCCCAGGTCAGGCACACAGGCCCAGAGCCAACCTCATGGCCATGCAGGAGGGCAGGTGCCACCCTCTGCAGCCCCTGTGCTCCACAAGAGCCTGGGGCCTGCCCCAGCTTCCCCACAGGAGGTGGGCACCCTCCCCGCAGGGCACTCTGCCTGTTCAGCACTGCTCTGGGCACCACTCAGCCAGGAGTGGGCAAACCCTCCCCTCCAGGCTGAGGAACAGCTCTGGGACTCCCCCCCTTTTGGCTTGTGCCAGACCTCCAAGATGCCCTGCAGCTCCTCGCTGACTCGAGAGGCAGGAAAGCTGAGCACCACTGTCCTCAGCATGCTGTCCATGGAGTTCAGGGTCTGCAAGGAACACAGAGAGCAGTGGCAGTCATTCTGCTGTTCTTTCCAGCCCCAGGAGAGCCATCTGAACCCCCTATGCCACAGGAGGAGGAGGAGGATGCCCACACTTCCCTGGAGAGACATGGACATAGACAGTCTTAGAGGGCATAGCAGCCTATGGCACAGGATGTGGCCAGGCCCATGGGAAAAGGACAGAGGCATGAGGGTGGGAAAGACCCTGCCCTGCCTGGGATCCCTGCTCCTGTGGCAGCATGGGGTAGCCAGGGAGCAGGCCAGAGGGGCTGGAGGGCCCTGGAGCTCCCCCAGCACTTACCTTCATATAGAGGGCAAGGTCTGCTTTTGGTATTTCCTTCTCTGCAGGCAGCCAGAAGACACTTGAGAAACACGCACGGAGCAGGCTTTTGGCTTTGCCCTCCAGCGCTGTGTCCACCAAGCTGCAGGGAGAGGGCAGGACACGGGTTGCACACGGGTGCTGGGAGCAGCCCCTCGATGACTCGTGCGGGTGGCATCGGACCTCTGGGCCAGGGGGTCCATGACGGATGGGCAGGTACCTCAATTTCTCCAGAGCCAGCATGGAAAGATGCCGAAGGTCTGTGCACAGGTGGTCCCTTGGCTCTTCTTCCAGCAGCGCCTGCAGAGCACAACCAGGATGGCACCTGCTGGCAGCTGCCAGCACCCAGGGCCTCCAGTCCCTGACCCACCCAAGCGCTGTCCGCACAGGCTGCCTGTACCAGGGGGCTTTGCTCCCCTTGCCACATTGCCTAGAGTGCCCTCACCTTGATGTTCTCTGCCAGCTGGTACATGTCACAGAACAGATCCAGGCCCTGGGTCAGGCCGTGCTTCAAGGCGCTTCGGCACAGCACGGAGATGCTCTGAAGAAATGTGGCCTTGTCTCTCTCCTCCTGCCAGCCGGGGGACAGAGACACAAACACGGATTGTGAGTGGGCGGACACAGCCAGTGGGACCGCAGCACTGGGGGTGCAGTACCCTGCAGGAGAAGCAGCCCTGCCCTGCCAGCACCCCTCCAGCAACCGGGCAGCACAGCCCCTGCCAGCAGACAGCAGCACAGCCGCCCTCCAGCTGGCCCCAGTTACCTTGTTGGGGCTGGTGACAAAGGCCAGGATGGAATCAACAGCTTCCTGCTCCTCCTTGTAGATGGGCAACCAGCTGGCATCTAAGGGGGGAAAGAGCAGGGAGAGCTGCAGAGGGTCCAGCGAGAGGAGGGGGCAGAGGATATCTGGCCTCCACCCAGCTCTCTGCCCACTGCCTTGGCACGGCCTTCCCTTGCAGCTCCTGGCTGGAGGGTGCCCGGCAGAGGAGCTGCCATGCCTGGGAAAGCCCCAGTGCCCCGGGCTGAGGAAGGCAATGGCAGACAGGCAGGAAAGGCCCAGGCTCCCACAGCACGGCTGCCTCCTGCCAGCCCAGCTGGCCCTCGCTGCCCACAGCCCAGAGCCCCTCTGCCCTGTCCTTCTTTGGGAGAGGCTGTGTTGGGGCCACGCTCCAGCCCTGAGCAGTCCCAGCTTTCAGGCAACATCATGGCTGACCCTGGGGACCCCCGTTGTCAGCTGGCCAGGAAAGTGGGATCCCAGTGTGCTACAGGGTGTGCTGGTGGGCCCCAGCCCTGCCCAGCCCCACAGGGCCCCTCACTCACCGAGCTTGAGGGGCTGCATGGTGGTCACCTCGTAGGAGGATGGAAGCTGCAGACCTGGAGAGCGGCTCTCCTGGGAAGAGCTGTCTTCCATCCAGGCCTGCCTGGGGCAGGCGGGGGGTCTCCTCTCCATCCTGTGAATCAAAGAACACAGGGGAGCCTGCCTACGGAGGGCGTCCGAATGGTGGAGTCGAACACCCTCGGGAAAAATGCCGCGGCCAAATCGCCTCAGGCAAAGTGCCTCAGGCAAAAGGCCTCAGCAAAAGGTCTCAGCCAAAAGGCCAAGGCAAAGTGCCTCACCCAAAAGGCAAAGGCAAAGCACCTCAGCCAAAAGGCCAAGGCAAAAGGCCTCAGCCAAAAGGCCAAGGCAAAAGGCCTCAGCCAAAAGGCCAAGGCAAAAGGCCTCAGCCAAAAGGCCTCGGCCCAAATGCCTCAGGAAAAAATGCTTCGGCAAAACGCCTCAGCAAAACACCAAGTTCCCACGGGGCCACCAAGGGTCGTGGACAAGATGTGGACTGCAGTCGGGGGCTTCTCGCCAGCACCGCACTCCTCTCCTGTCCGGTCGCCGTCCTGACGGACACTGACCCACCGTGGGCCACGGTCGTGCTGAGCACACCTGCTGCAGTGGGTGTCACAAAGGGCCCCTCTGTGACACGCTGCCGGCCGCTAGCAACAGGTCCCAGTGCTTGTTGACATGGCACCTGCCCCCAGCAACGGGTCCCAGGGAGCCACCACGCAGGCTGGAACAGGCAGGGTGTCCCTGGGGACACAGGCCAGCCTCAGCCCTTGGCACTCAGCTGCCCTCAGAGTGTCTCCAGGCCCCACTTTGCTCTCATGTCTCCTCGGGACATCCCAAGGAGCCCCATGTTCAGACAGCCCTGCGTGCCCCCAGGACATCCCTTTCCTGTCCCCACACTGCAGAGTCTGGCCTCAGAGCCCTTCAGTCACATTAAATGCATAACGTTTGCTCAAGCTTAACTGAAACCATGGCTTTTGTTACCTTTTCTCTTTCTCCCACTGACCAGCAAGAGCTTTTCCCCACTCAACAGCTCTTCCAGCACCGGGCTGCTCAGGAGCCCTCCCAAGGCCTTTGCTGCACCCCAGGCCCCTGCAGGCACCCTGAGCTGCCCCAGGGGTGGCTGAGTGGCCCTGCCAGGCTGGCGGAGTCCTGGGGGGGCTTAGGGATGAAGTGGGGAGGATGGCACCCAGGGAGATTCCTTGGATTCACCAAGGAAGGCCTAGACTAAACTACCCCAGGGATCCAGCTGGAAGGGCCAGGCTCCTCAGTATGCTGGGAGCTGTCGTCTTCTGGCACAGCCCAGCTGAGCGGCCGCATTGGTCCATCTGAGGGGCCAGGAGCTGTAGTCCTGCTGCTCTTGCCTCAGTTCTGTGTCTCTTCTACAGAATCAGACCAAAGAAGCCCCCAGAAGCCCAAAGGGCCCGGGAACAGCCCTTCTCTGACAGCCCCAGAGGTGCCCCGGAGCTGCCTGCCAGCCCAGCTGGCCCTCGCTGCCCACAGCCCAGAGCCCCTCTGCCCTGTCCTTCTTTGGGAGAGGCTGTGCTGGGGCCACGCTCCAGCCCTGAGCAGTCCCAGCTTTCAGGTAACATCATGGCTGACACCCGGGACCCCCGTGGGTCAGGAAAAATACACAGCTCAGGGGGGGCAACCCCTACAATAAATAACACAAGTGGCCGTTGTTTTTCTGCTTTGCTCGATCCCGGAAGTCGCTGCTGCAGCGGGCTCGTGTCTAAAGCTGCTCTTTCCAAGTCTCACAGTCCTGGTGTTCGCCTACAAAAAATTGATGAATTTAAAAAAAAGAAAAGATGTGGCAATGCTGTTCATGAAGCCTTCAGCAGTCACCAAGAGTTCTGTTCTGCAGAGATTTCAACTATTTCCTAAATTCCACACTCGTGGCTTCAGGCCATGACTTGCCAGAGCAGTCCCAGAGCTGGCCACTGCCCAGAGATGCCCTGGGGCAGCTCCAGTGCCCAAGTGGGACAAGTGGCCCAGGGTGTGTGGGAGCCCTTTGGAGCAGGAGCTGGTGGGCAGGAAGGGCCCATCTGGGGAGGGTCAGGGAATCCCCCCCTGCAGCCCTGCTGCCCAGGCTGAGGAGGGTCCTCTCCAGCACAGTAGAACATTGTGTGCCCTTGGGGGCTGCGCTGCCAGGGCTGTTCCCAGGAACTGACTGGCCAAGGTGAGGAGTGTCAGAGACTGAAATGGTTCATGACTGTCCTGGGTTAAAAAGGGTTTTCCCCTGGAGCTGGAAAGTGGTTAACCCCAGCAGGTGGTGTTCTTGGTGTTAACCCAATCAGCACCCCTGCAAAATTAAACATATCACAACAGGCCGGAAAAGAAGAGATTACGTAGCTGAAAGAAGAGCAGCAGCCACAGTCTGAGACCACGAGGAGAGAGAGGGGCCAGGGAGCCCCGCTGGGGGCCAAGACCCGCTGGGGGCCAAGCCCCCCCCTGGCTGGGGCTGTAGAAACTCAGAACAGTGTTAAACTGGGCCGAGTACTGTGGCCAAGAGCCGAGGGAGTTTTTCTCCACTGTGAGTGGGCAGCAGGAGCGGCGGCAGAGACAGCACCGAACAGAGAGCTGTGGCTGAGAGCCAAGAAGACAGTCAGCAGGAGCGAGGTGGCACAGAGCCAAGCTGAGAGACACAGAGATGCCCGACGGAGAGACAGAGCACCAGGCTCAGCAGAGACTGTTTGGGGTGAGCCTGGCTTTATTTCTCCAAACCCTTTGAGACCCCTCTTGGAAGGAGGGGGTGGACTTCCACTTGAAGGGAGTCCTGAAATGCAGCAGCAACTAGAGAGAGAGAGAGAGAAGCTGAGAAGCTCAGAGATGTCCTGGAGCTGGACCAGGACAGCCAGGAGGAATGTGGAGGGGGGAAGAGGCCTTCCTGCCCCCCTTCACCATGCTGACAGTTTGAGACGGAGCAAAGGAGCTCTGCTAGAACACTTGGGGCAAAAACTGAACTGAAAGCCCTAAACTCAGGAGGAACTTGAATCCCCTGAGGAAGGGACTGTCATGGGTGCCTAGCACCCCGTGATATGACTGTGGAGAGGTGAGCCTTGTCCCTGCTTTCGCAGTCCATGGGAGAGAGACCTTGGGCTGGAGCTGAAGGGCCAAGGGGTGAGAGAAGCCCCCTGTGTTGTAACGGAGAGAGAGAGAGATTTTCCAGCTACGACAAATCCAGCTGCGACTGCTGCCTTGAAGAGGAGAGACACTGCTGCCCTGAAAGTGGAAAGGATCTTTTCATCTTCCCTTCAGAAATTTTATTGAAGGGAAAGGAGGGATTTGATCTAATGTAAATATATTGCTTTTCCATAGGAGAGATAGTTAGAATTGTGTATATAATGTATTATAGTATTTATTTGTGTAAGCAATAAACTGTAATATAATTCCTTTCCCCCCATACTGAGCTGTGTTTTGTCTGAAAACCCTCTCACCACTGAAACAAATTGGGGGGGGGTTAGGACTTGGAAATTGGATTTTTGAGGGTCTCAAACTGCCACAATGATTTACACATTCTAGGATTGCCAGGGCACTTTTGCAGGCTGGGAAGAGGCAGCTGGACCCATCCCCCCTGCCAGTGCTGCTGAAGGTGTCAAGCCCTGAAAAGGCGAGAAGAGCCGTGTTTACCAGGCCCCTCACGGGAACTCTGCGCAGGCCCAGCAGACCTTGGAGGCTCAAGGCACGGCCTGGGACACCATCCATGGACATAATAACTCAGAACTTCTTGGAGTGTGGGGGCTTCCCTCCCCCACCCCCAACGGATCAAGGCCACCACTTCAACTGACAGACATGGAAGCTGCAACTCCCAAGTTCCATCGCTGGACCCCGTGGGCAGTGACTATAGACATCTTTCCACTCTCAGCTTTGCTTTCCCTTACTCTCCCTCACCCTTATCCTGTCTTTCCTTTCTCTACTTATGCATTTTCCCCTAAAGGTTCTCTTTATGCCATATTGCTATAGATGAGAGATAGAGATGATAACACCCAAAATGGAAACATACTTGTTTACCTTTGAAATGAAATTGTTCTAAAATAAACCCTACATACATATGTTTTCAAACACTGATTATTCAGTGTCGTTTCACTTTAATCCACCCCCAGGGATTTATTAATAAGAACCTGGTTACCCCCCCCTTTCTGGGATGGGTAGTAACAGACCCCTTGTAGCAGGATGTTCTACCTGGAAAAGAATCTGATCAGAGAATCCAAGCACTGCAAGCTCTCTGTGGGGAGTTACTGCTGGTGCCAAGGGGTTGGTTTAGTGTTGAATTGTGCCAAACCCAGCCTGGTTCCCCAACCTTCCAACACACATCCTGCTTTTGGAAGCAGAGTTTGACAGATCAGCTGCTCACTGGTCTGGGAAGATGTGACTGGAAATCCATCATTGGAAAAGCATAAAAGCCCAGGGCCAACTTTGACAGAGCAGATTCTTCCACAGAGTTTGTTGAAGTGTGTGGAGCTTCTGCTGTGAAGCAGGGACGCCTCTTGATGGTCACTGCCCAGGGAGGAAAAGAAAGAGAGAGCTCTGCCTTGATTTATTTCTATCAGACACGGCCGGGCCCTCCCCGCTTCCTGCCGGGATCGGACACCGCCGGCGGCCCCGGCCCTGCCGGGCTCCATCAGCCTCAGCAATTGCTGCCAAGGAGGGGCCGGGGGCTTCCTCTTGGCCTTCGTCTCCCTGGCGCTGGGGCTCGGCTTCTACCTGCGCCAGAAGGTGAGGGGGGTCCCAGGGGGTCGTGTGTCCCCCCAGAGCGTCTGTGCCCCCCCGGGGACCCCCCACCCCGGTGTCACCCCCTTTTCTCTCCCCACAGAGCTCCTGAGCCGGCGGCAGCCGCAGCCCCTTCCCGGGGCCTCGGGCCCAGCCTGGACCCCCCCTGTCCCTGTGAGGATTTTGGAGGGGTCGTGTGTCCCCCCCTCCCCTGCTGCCACTCCTGATCCCAGGAAAGCTTCCCAGTTCTCCCCAGTCCCCGGTTATTGGGGGGCAGTGGGGAAGGGGCTTGGGGGAATCCCAAGGGGTGGAGCCGAGTTTGGGGGGGGCAGAACAGGCGCCGGGATGGATCGGGAATGGGGACCCCCCTGTGTTCCCCCCTGTCAGCCCGCTCTGGGGGGGCTCTGGGAGGGCACCTGCCCCTCAATAAGGCACCCAGCACACTTTGAAAGGTGCTGGGAACCCCCTAAACCTCCACACAGGCTCTGCAGGACTGCCTAAACATACTCAAAGCCCACCCAGGACCCCACCCAACCCCTTCTCTGGGGGGACTTCTCTGGGCACTGGTGGTGCTGGGAGCCCCCCCGGCTGCGGGTGAGGAGCTCTCGGGTGAGCGGGGGGTGGGAAGGGGGCTGTCAGTGGGAAAAGGGGGGTCAGAGGGGACAGAAGGGGTGGTGGGACCCCAAACTGAGTGGGAGGGGAGTGGCACCCCCCAAAAGTGGAGGGAGGAGGGGCACTGAGGATGCCCTCTGGAGCCCTGTCAGAGCCCTGACACTTCTGGGGTGACTCCAGGAACAGCCTTCACTGCCCCAGGACATTCATCTCCCCAGCCTCGCACACATCCCCTGCAAATGGCCCTGTCTCCTCCATCACCCTCTTCTGCCTTTCTGGCCTGGCCCTTTCATTCCACACCAGCAAAGCAGCCTGGGCACCATCTCACCTGGGCACTCAGAGGGCTTCTGGGAGCAGGAGGGGCAGATTTCTCTGGAAGGTGCATTCGTCCCCTGTCCCATGGCACAGGGCACAGCTCAGAGGATAAATATACTCCCAGGCACACACATCCTGGAGAGCTTTTTCAAGACAAAAATAGGGAGAGGAAGAACCAAAGAGGCAAAATTAGAGAGATGAAAGGTGCCCCAAAAATCAGGAGCTTCCTCTGAGCCAGGTTTCCATAACTGAATCACTGGTGGGATATTTACTTTGATAAGTAGCTGCACAAAACTATTCATGTAGACAATGAAAGAATCAGCTTAATAGAATATATAGAAGGTGCTGTCAATGGAAACAAATGGAGAAAAATTGTTGAGATTAAAAAAAAAAAAAATCAAAGGTCTGGCAATGCTGGCCAGGAAGCCTTCAGCAATTATCAAGAGTCCTGTTCTGCAGAGGTTTCAAGTGTCTCCTAAATTCCACACTCGTGGCTTCAGGCCATGACTTGCCAGAGCAGTCCCAGAGCTGGCCACTGCCCAGAGATGCCCTGGGGCAGCTCCAGTGCCCAAGTGGGACAAGTGGCCCAGGGTGTGTGGGAGCCCTTTGGAGCAGGAGCTGGTGGGCAGGAAGGGCCCATCTGGGGAGGGTCAGGGAATCCCCCCCCTGCAGCCCTGCTGCCCAGGCTGAGGAGGGTCCTCTCCAGCCCCCAGCCCATCGTGTGCCCTTGGGGGCTGCGCTGCCGGGGCTGTTCCCGGGCACTGACTGGGGAATCTCCCGGGGTGCCCCGCGCGAGACGGGGGCGGGGCGGAGGGCGGGCAGGGGGCGTGGCCGCGCGCTGATTGGCTGCGGCGGGGGTGTGTCCATGCGAAGCGCGCGAAGGGCGCCATCTTTGGCGCGTGGAGGATTCGGGGGCGGCGGCCCCGGGAAAAGCTGCGCTTGGGTGTGTGAGCTGGGGGGGTCTGCGGGGGGAGCGGGGTATGGGGATCCCCTCGGGGGCTGCGGGGAGCGCGGCTGGGGGTGGAAAGGCTGGAGGGCTCGGGAGGGCTTAGCAGAGGAGTTCAGGGGTTCCCGAGGAGATTTTGAGGGGTCCCTGAGGGGGTTCGGTGTCCTGAGGGGACTCGGGGGGGGGGGAGGTTGAAGGTCCCTGAAGGGGTTTGGGAGTCCCTGAGGGAGTTTTGGCTTCAGAGGAGACTGGGGGGTCACAGGTGGGCTTGGGGGATCTCTGAGGGGGTTTGGGGGTCCTGGGTGGGTTTTGCGGTGACGTTTGCAGCAGTTTTTGTGGTCTCTAGGGGTTTATCAGGTTCCAGACGGCTTTGAGGCTCCCTTAGAGGGACTGGGAGGATCCCTGAATGGCCTTGGGGGGTCCCAGGTGTGTTTTGCGGGTCACTAAAGGGTTTAGGGGGTCCGGGGGGGGGGGATAAGGTCTCCTCGGGGAGCTGGGGGGGCCTTGAGGAGGTTTCGATGGGTCCTGGGGTGGATTTCTGAGGGGATTTGGGGGGTTTTGAGGGGATTTTGTGGAGTCCTCTAAAGCCCAGCAGTGGGTTTGGGGAGTCCCTCAGCCCCCAGGGGAGGGGTCCTAGGCATGCCCCCAAAAATCCAGGGGGGGACATATATTACATCCGGGTAAGGGGATCCCAGTGCCCCCAGTATATCCCAATAACCTCCCAGTGACCCTCAGTATAGCCCAGTGACCATCCAGTGTATCCAAGTGAGCAGCCAGTAATCCCCAGTATGGCCCGGTAACCCCTTAGTGACCACCCAATGTATCCCAGGGAGCACCCAGTTACCCCCAGTATGGCCCGGTAACCTCCCAGTGTCCCGTCCTTGTGTCTTGGTAATCCCCCAGTAACTCCCCAGTTCTCTGCCAGTGTCCCCCAGTGTGCCCCAGTTCACCTCTGGTCCCTCCCAGAGCCTTCCCAGTGTCCCTCAGTAACCCCCCAGTCCCTCCCAGTGCCCCCTGGTTCCCCCCAGTGTGTCCCAGTATCCCCCAGTAATCACCCAGTGCCCCACAAAGCCCTCCGACTGTCCCCAACATGTCCCCAGATGCCCTTGGCCTTTCTGTGAGCGTGGTGGGGAGGGGGGATGTTTTTGGTGTCAGAGGGTCCAGGGGGGGTTCCTGGGGCGAGATGGAGGGTTGGGGACATCAGGGATGGGATTTGGGGACAGTGGGGAGGGGTTTGTGGACAGTGGAATTGGGGGTGTCGGGGGGTGGAATTGGGGCCCTGGGGAGGACCTGGAGACATTGGAAACACCAGGGGGGTCTTAGGGTGTTAAGGGGAAAATTTGGGACACCAAGAAAGTCTTGAGGAAACCAGGGGGGTCTTAGGACTCAGCTGTTCATGGTGGAGCTCCTCTTCTTCCCCCTCAGGCCCCTTTAACTCTCCCAAATGTCCCTTAGCCTCCATTTTCCCTTTAATCCCCTCCCCCCACAGATCACTTTGATCCCCCCCAGACCCCTTTTAACTCCCCTAAATGCACCCAGAGCACTCCAAAACCCCCAAAATTCCCATCCAATGCCCCCAGATTCCCCCAAATCTCCCCCAGCCCCCCCCCCAAATCCCTCCTAACACCCCCAAAGAGGGATCACCCAGCACCCTGGGACAGGAACACAGTGGCTGTACTGGGGGCACTGGGCTGTACTGG